>NW_021705759.1:0-34116 GCF_003719475.1 Trypanosoma rangeli
CGTGATAGTTGCAGCGGCAACAACTCCAAGTGTTCCCTCCTGTGCCTCCACGTAGGTGCCTCCGTAGCCAAGCAAGGCATTCGTGCGACGCACCACGCGCTCATTGGTGGCAGCCATCACAAACGGCCCCGTCAGCCTCTTCTCCGAAACATCGTACCACAAACCTCTCCGCGTGGGCGCTGTAACGGGGCGTGGAGCATCCGTCGGGAGCAAGCTGTATGGATCGCTGTCTTCCGGGCAGCACGCCTCACGAAGCGCAAAGACAGAGCGTGCCGTGCCGCCCGACATCCCGGCACCCGACAGCTGGTAAAACGCCCTTACTTCGCTCACCTGTGCACCAAGGCCTTGATGCACAACGTAGTTGCCCAGGTCCCCAGGGACGCTGTCAAATGCGCAACAGGACACCAGAGCAACACCCTGTTTCTTCGCTTCCTCGTTAAATCGTTCAATGACCTGACGGACAAAATTATACTCACCTGTTGAGTCCACGTAGTGCGTACGGCATCGCACGCAGGCCTCAACAACAGGCATCCCAACCTGTGTAAAGGGACCTGCACAGGAAATGAGCACGCTGGTACCAGCACAGACTTTGTCAAGGGAACTGGGGTTGGTAATATCTGCAGAAAGCACAGCGATGTCCACGCCAAGTTCCTTCTTTAGTTCATCCAGCTTCTCCTTATTACGGCCTGCAATTGCCCAAGATCCCACATTTGCTGAACCAAGACGTGCAAGGTACTCACATACCAGTTTGCCCGTGTAGCCTGTGGCTCCAAAAACCACCAATGAGAATTCTCTTGACATTTGTTCTTTAGATAATTATGTAGTAGGCTTGTCAGAGCAGATTTATTCTTGTTTGCAAAAGTATCACCTTGTTTCAGGCCGATGTGAAGCAAAGTAGCCACAACCCATGAAGAAATAAAGACCAAAAATGAAAGTAATTCAAATGCTAAGCATCCAACTCCCCGGGGGCACGGCCTGTCAAAGCCCAATGGTAAGACGCAAGAAAAACAACGTGAACAGCCCTCAAACAAACCAAAAAAAAAAAACATCAATAACAAAGAAAAGAAACACACTTATACTAATGGCAACCTCTCGTACTCCAGCGCATTCCTCGTAAGCTCCTTTTGACCCCCACAAGAGACATAAATAAAAACAATAAAAAAAAGAAAAAAGAAAACGGCGGTGCCAAAATGAAATGTGTACTCAACAGAAGGCTGTTGAGCAAAGAAAGCAGGTGCTTTTTCAGGTGGACAACACTCCCCAGCCTTCCCCATTGCGTCAGGACGGTTAACGATGATAAAAAAAATAAAACCGCCTAAAGTGGTAAAATCAGCGCCCCCTCCGTCCCTCCCCCTAGTATGAGCGGTTGAGAGAAAAAAAAAGATGTTTTCCCCACGTAGCATTACCAAATTGATGCCCACTTTTTCTAAGTCACGGACCTCCACCTCCGCTGTAAGCCTTTGCGAGCAGCAAACAGCAGATCAATCTGGTGTTCCAGCTGCACCTCCTTTTCCTTTGGAGCATCCAACAAAACAGAAGCGTTTCAAATTTGCCAGCTGTCTGCTTCCTGACGCTCTCGCCCGCTGCACAGCTGCTCACAACCGGCCTGTGACACCGCCACCTTCCTCCGCTGCGGGTGACGTGACACTTCTGCAGGCGGGCGTTGGCCTTGCCATGCCTCGACAAAGTTGGTAGAAGCATCTGTTTAGCTCCTGCTCCTCTCGTAATGGTGAGCTGTGCAAGAGCCACTCTGGTGCAGCTGCGCCACCGCAATTTCTTCCTCCATGCCGCGTCAGTGCTGCGCCCTACTCACCGCCCCCAAACTGATGGGGGTAAACTGGGTCCACACGGCACACACACTGACATGCCCATCACTCCATAAACAACCGGAACAAGCCAAAAAAAAAAAAAAGGTGCAACTGTGAGAGGGTCCACGAAAGGGCGCCCACCAGAGGGAGGTCCTCCCAGTGTGGTGAGGAACGGGCATGCAAACCGGAAAAACGCACGCACGTGCAAACAAAAAAAAAAAACGGGGGAAAAAATAATAATAAAGAGGAGACACAAGTGACGTGGATCTAAAGAAACTCCTCCCCCCTCCAAAACAACAACAAGAAAACAACAACAACGACATCTATTTCAATTATCATAAACATTCACAAATAAAAAAAATGTGCACCACGTGTGATCACCAATGTTGGGTTGGGTGTAGGACAAAGCCAAACCACCATGCAACGCCCTTCCCCCCACCCCATCCCAAGATGTTGCCCACACTCTAAGCATTTCCTTTTTTTTTCCGGATGGAAGTTCTTTTTCTATTTCTCTCACACTCTGCACGCGCCTCCTCCCCCTCAGTCTACCGCTTCTGGTATTGATTGTGAATACTCTCCCGCATGCGCAAGACGCTGTTCTGCACCTTGCGCAGTTCCTCTTTTTTGGCTTGCAGCCTCGCGCGTTCCCGCTCTAACTGCCCCTCATCCCTCTGTCGTGTGTTGCGGTGCATCGCCACGCGTGTTTCGTGTTCAAGAGCGTCACGGTCCAGTTTTTTTTTAACTCTTCCCATCGTTCCTTTGTGTTGGAGAGAAGTTGCCTTTGGTGGATCACCTTCTTACTGGCCTCCTTGAGCGCCACCTCCGCCTGATGCAGCGCAGCCGTGAGCGACGACTCCCGCCTGCTGACGGCGTCGATGGCACCGGCCAAAAATCCAACGGCTGCGGGTGTGAGTGAGGCAACATCGTCTTTATCCCCGCTAAGCTCAGCAAAAATGAGCTCTCGCTGCGCATTCCAGGACTCCTGCGTCAAAGGGGCCGCAGCTGGATCGTGGAGCTCTTGCGATAAAGGCTCCACGTGGCAAAAGACAAGTAATTCATCCTCGCGATACACGCGTGCGTCCTCTACCAGAGCCACTTCGCGGTCACGCAGCTCCGCAAGCACACGTTCCTTCTTACACCGCTCCGCCTCCTCCCAGGATTGTCGAGAGGCGAAGTAGAGCAGCTCTGTAGCCTCTGAGTAAAGACGCAAAAACACAATACGCTGACTTTCTTCAATAGCTACAAGCTCACAAATTCGTGCCTTGAGCAGCTCCTGTGCCTCTTTTGTAAAGAAAGTTTCCTGAAGATGCATCTGTGTGGCAATGCTCTCACGGTGGCGGACCTCCTGCTGTACAACGTATGTACGGTACTCTGCTTCCGCATTACACATCTCAAGCATCTGCCGGTGATTCGATTCGTGAGTGGCTCTTTCCCTGTCATCCTGAACAAGACGCCACATGAGAAGCCTCGCACTGGTTTCCTGCTCCAAAATATCATGCAGCACCTGCAGTGCCTTCTGCTGAAATGCCCTCTGTTTCTCAATTCGTTCATGCATGAGCGCTTGACAGGCATCCTGCCCAGTGTCAAAGCGCCAGCTGAGTTCTTCTCGTGCAGCGTGCTCCGTTTCTACTGTGTGAATGCGGTGCGTCGTCTCCTCTGCCATGAGTGACTGTCGCACACATTCCTTATTCTCAATCCATCGACGCACGGCGTCTTCTTGCCCAGCCTTGTGTGACACCAGTGCAAAACGCTGCTCATGCTCCTGCAAACGTATTTCCCCCTTCTGACCGAGTGCTGTATCCACCAATTCCCGCAGCATTCGCGTCTTGTGTTGAAGACACGCAGCAATTCCTACTTCTTCCTCTTGCATTGATGTTAAGGCTGCTTGCCGCGCCACTTCTTCTTCTTCCACCACTAACCGCAGGTGATGAAAAGCCACATGCTCCAGTTCCTTGCGCTGCCTCCCCTTTTCAAACATCCACTGGTAGCACAGATCCTTCTCGCGGTGCTCCTGTGCGTTGAGTGAAGCAAAGGCAGCTGCCTCCTCTTCAACGATGCTCTTTAATTGGTGAATGGCCGCGTGAAGCGCCGCCCCGCGTTGCTCATACTTCAACTGCTCCGTTTCAAGAGCTTCCTTTGCACCGTGCGTAAAAACCAACCCCAGCGCATTGCAAGCAGCTGCCTCGTCCTGCATAATGGCGTTGCGAGCGCCCGCCTCTTGTTGAACAAAGGCGCTGCGCTGCTCCTCACATACTCGTCCCCTCTCCATCACTGTATGGAGCTCTTCTCGTGCAAGCCCGTACACACGCATTCTGCTTTCTTCCTCCTCTGCGCTCAGCTTGGCCCTCTGCCGCTCACACAACTCGCACATCTGAACTCTCCCCTGCATCATCCACGCAACTCGGCGCTGGTCCATCACAATGGCGCTCCGAAGAACCTCCGTCCCTCCCTGCCACTCCGTCACAAGCTGCTCACGCCGCTCCCGAAATACCTCGTAAAGAGAACGACGCTCCCTCGCATCGGCGTCCATGCGATTTAGAAGCTCAAAATTGTGGCTGATGAGCGCCGCACGTGCCGCAGCCTCGTGGTTCACGAGTGCGTCGCGAAACGCCGCCTCTCGAGTTTTCAAACTGAGACAGTCAAACATTGCGCCATGCCACGTCATTAGTACTTGCACCTCCCTTTGCGCTGCGGCATACAACCGCCACCGTTCCTCGCGCTCATGGCTGGAAGTGGCGAACAAAACAATGTGCCGATCCCCAGCGGCCATCCCCTCCAACCACGCCTTGCGCTCCGCCGCCAGCAACGCTTCACGACTGGCCGTCTCTTGCAAGAGCAGTAAGAGAATGCGGCGATGCGTGAAGGCCACTTGCCTAATCAATTCCACCTCATCCCCCCAGCGATCCACGAGACGACGACGGTACTTTGACTCCTCCCGCGAAATCTCGTCTAATGCTCTAAGCTGCTTGCAGCGAACGTACGGTGTGTGCTGGAGGATGCTGTCGAGTTTCCGCCGCTTGAGTTGGGGGTCGATCTTGGTCTTGTTGCAATCACACATGGACCCAAGTCTCCCGCATGCAAGGCAGCGGCTGTTGGAGGCGATTTGCCATCCACTCAGAGCCCCGCAGGCTGGCTCACTCCTCTGCCTTCGTTTGCGGTTTTCTTTCCCATCATCCCCCGGCCGCCCTGCGCCGCGGAGGTCCGACATGCAGTGTTCCTGTTACTTCTCCTATTTTTTTTTGGCAACAACAGTAGTAAGCGCAAACGGAACCAACAAACAAGCAAAAAGTTTCTCTTCTCGGGCGTGTGCCTGCACAATTGTGCTTTTTTGAACATCGACGGCGTCGTCGCGCGGAATCCCGCGTAACAACGGAGCGGACACAACAGGCAGCGAGGTACTGAAAAGCAATAGCACCGGCGTAAATCTCACACTACGGAGGAACAGCATGGCCAATGCCCAGGCATATACACATCTTCGCGGAAACAAAAAACAACAACAAAAACATAACGAAATAATGCAAAACCAAAAGGGCAAAAAACTCCGTGCCGCCACGCAGCTGTACTTCTTTTGAAAAAAAAAAAAAAGTAAAAAACAAAAACAAACGACAAGCGTATGTGACATCCCTCTATATTGCTACCTGAACCAACTGTTCCGCCTTATTAACTTTTTTTTTGTTTTGTTTTTCCTTCTCATCCTTATATGTGTTGTTAATGCTTGTTCGCTCGATTCCATCGTCAGACGTACGCGGCGTGCCCAGGAACTCTGTGTGTGGTTCCGCCTCCATGCACAACACTCTATGGATTTGTCTCAAACTCCTTCTTCCATGACTCAAACTTCTTGATTTGCTCAGCGTTGATACTGCTGGGAACATTCTTCACTGCACCCAAGAAATCCTTCATTGTGATGGGTTGCTCCGCCACAAGTTTGCTTATCTCCGCCGCTCGTCGCTTGAGCTCGGACTTGTCCATCTCTTCCATCAGACGTCGCATTGTCATCATGGCCGCATCACGCACCAAATTGGTGATGTCGGCACAGCTATAGTGACGCCCCTCCAGCATCTTGGACAGGTGCACAAAGTCGACGTCGGGGGACAGACTAAGGGACTTGGTGTTAATCCGGAACAACTCCATGCGGTCGTCAAGGTCAGGAAGAGGGATGTAGATACGCTTCTCTAGGCGCCGACGCATTGCCTCATCAATGGTCCATGGATGATTGGTGGCGCCCAACACCATGACTATTTTCCTGGGGTCAACGCCGACGCCGTCCATCTGCGCCAGCAATGTTCCCTTCGCACGACGTGAGGCCTCATGTTCGCTGCTGTCGCCACGCTGACCACATAGCGAGTCTATTTCGTCAATAAAAATTGTACTTGGAGAATAGTGCCGTGCCATCTCAAAGAGAACTCGGATAAGTTTTTCACTGTCACCACGCCACTTGCTGGTCAGCGTGGCAGGAGAAATATTAAAAAATGTTGTAGTACACTCAGATGCAACGGCTTTGGCAAGCATTGTTTTCCCGGTTCCTGGCGGACCGTACAACAAAACCCCTTTCCATGGACGGCGAATGCCCTGAAAGTACTCTGGCATAAGTACGGGATACACAACGGCCTCCTCAAGCAACCCCTTCGCCTCCTCTAAGCCAGCTATATCGTCCCATGACACACTTATGGGTCCAACATGCATGTCTGACTCAATCAGCGAGACCAGTTCCTCTTCCCCCGTGCGTGGAGAAAAGCGTGGAACGGAGGCCCGCAAACTCTGACGTTTTTGCCCGCCCTCATTCTCTCTCACCACACGTCGCGTAACCACCTTGGCCTTGACTGGTTGGCGAGGAGGAGGAGGGGATGGGTTGGACGTGCTACTTGCTGAGTAAAATTGGCTTTTGTTCTTTGGTGGACTATAGCGGAGGGGTGCCCGTTGCACCCCACCTGCTCTTTGCTTTCTAATAGGTCCTTCAGCCGGGCCAAAGCGATCCTTGTCGCCATACAGCGCTTCATTCCTCGCCCCAGGGGCATTCGCTAGATCTTGCGGGACTGGCGAAGACAAGGAGGAGAGTGATGACGCCTTCTCGCGCACTGCGGTAGGACGAGCAGGTCGTGTGGTTGCCGCACTCACAGGGGCCACGCCACGTATCGGAATTGATCGCGGAGACGATATCTGCGCTGGCGTGTGAGTGTCATCCTCCTCTCTTTGCACGCGGTCAAGCCGCGCCGCATCGGCCGGGTTCACGAGAGCCTTCAGTTCCACTTGCAAGGAGCGCACCAGCGAACACTCCTCCGCAATCTTTTCCTGCAGCAACGCCCAGCTGGCCCGATCCTTGGCATTGCCGGTGCACTGTACACACGTCTCAAGATCCTTCTCAAGCCCCGCGTAAAAGGCCACGGCGACATCGTAGTTTGACTCCATTGCGTACTGCCGCGCCAAACGCACAGATTTTTCGATGCCATCTAGTGCCGCAAGTCTCGCACTCATTCCCCGCGTGCCAGAGCCGTTACGATGAAACAATAACGCAAATAAAAAAAATACAACTGTATACGTCTGGTTGAGGACTCGTCCCCTATTCCTACATACAAAAAGACAGAGAGTGAGAGAACACATCGATGAAAGACCACGGTGGTGGTTCAGTATGCACCTGACGCTTCCCGCAACTTCGGAAAAAAATATATATCTCATAAATACACCAGCAACCAACTGGATTCATAAGGCGTTTGCTACGATAAACAAGGGCCCGTTGGAAACTCATGAAGCGGTAGTCTTCATGGCTCTGCAACCACCGGGCCCCCTTTGCGAGGGGGGGGGGGGGGCATTCTCAATAACAGCCTGAGGCGAGACGAAGGAAACAAAAAGAAAAAAAAAAAGAGGCAAAAACACACTATCTGCAGTCCAACGCAATGCCGTTGGAACGGAAAAAACATATAAGGAAATAATTATCAAGCAAAGAAAGAGAACAGTCAAAAATATCCCACCCTCATCTACCAAACTCCACCTGGTCGCACCTTCCTCCTAACACACGCTTGACAGCAATAACGACAAAAACAATCAGCAGTCACGAAAAAAACCGATGCCGATGTGTAAAGCAGTGAATTATAACACCTAAACAGCCGTAGCAGCGGCGTTCTTCATGCTTCCTACATGACTTCTACAGTGGCGTGATTGTAACTCGTCTTGACAGCCGCAGAAAACACGGAGGTGGTACAAACACTTATACCCCTGCGGCCAGTGTGGGCCCTGTTGCTTGCTGCCGTAAATGACAGGCACTGCCCTCTCTCTCTACCTCATTTTTCTCCTTTTATCCAATATATATATATATATATATATATATCAACTGCAGAAGTAGACAAACATCAGTAACGACACGGGGAGCTGATGTGCGCCCCAACACAGGTGGCGGTGGGCGTGGCGTGGAGTGGCGTGGAGGAGCACCGATGCATGTCAGAGACCTCCACACGACGGTGGGAAGCTGAGTCAGACACACACACACGGAGCGAGGGAAAAAAATAATAATAACTGCAGACAAACACACGTACCCAACAAGGTAAAAAAAAAAACACACACACAAACGTGCAGCACCTTCGTCAAGGGATGAGATGAATTCTGCACTGATAGGAGACACAAAAAAAAGAAGCCAGCGCCACCATCTACACGGCAAGGGAGATGGGAAGAAATGACAGAAAAAAAATATAAATAAATGCACCACAGAAACATTCAGTCCAATGCAATAATAATAATAACAAACACTCCAATCTTTCTACATCTCTTTCTTTATTTGCTTCTTGTGTGGGCTTGTGGGTTTACACCCAAGTTCCCTCCACCCCGCTCACCTCGGTTTATTTGAAATGCATAGCGTGGCAGAAGCCAATTCCCCGATGAAGGCCCACACTTTTCGCTCGCAGACGTGTCGGCCGCCCCACTCCTCCACACCACATCCATACCGAAATGCACACAGTTACTTGACCCTCATCCCTCACTTCCCACAAACCCGAGTTGTTCCTCGACCTCTTCCCGGCATAAAGTGCGTTGCCTGGCAAGACCCAAGATGGCGACGAAGCAAAAGGCAAAAGTAGATGCATGTACGATGGGCACACACACACACAACTTCGGCGAGAAACACGAAAATAAATAAATAAAGACATAAACATCAAACAAAAAAAAAGACACCACAAACAAACGGGCATCCATGACCCTAGAAGGGAGAGCGAGGTGAAGACACGGTACGTATGTACGCAGGCGTGTGGACAAAAAAAAAAAAAGGGATCCTGCATATAGAGAGAGCACAAAGAAAAAAAAAACGAAGCAAGTACACACAACACACACAAGAAAAAAAAATCATCAGAAGCCAAATACCTCGTTTTGTATACACAACAGTATCAGGCGACACCACAATCACACACACACACAAAAAGAAAAAAAGGAGAGACGCGTAAAGAGATATTTATGTATATATACATACATACAATTTAAAAGTGCAGCGCGGCAGGCATAAGTAGACCAAAAGCATCTTTGACCGTCCCTTCCAGCCGTTTCTCTTCGTTTTTCTTTTGATCCCTTCACCTCTAAATGCTTTGCCATGATTAGGTCCCTAGTCGCTCTGCACAGTGCAAGAACACGCATTCCCGGCAGCATCACTTGGTAGGGAGCGAGACGTCTGCCGCAGATGGGGAGAACTGAGGGAAAACTAACAGGGCCAATGCCAATTAGTAGCAAACACAAGCACTCACCAAACAAAAAAACAAAAACAAAAAAAACAAGGACTGACAGAGTTTGCATTGCTCACAAGCCCACATGGACCTCAATGCCACATGTAACGCAGATGAAGCGATAGCCCGGGAGCATCACACAGGCTCGGCGTGCCCCATCCCGTTAGGAGTCAAACACGCGAAGGTCGCCGATGGGCAGCGGCAGTAAAAAATAAAATATAATAAAAAAAAAAAAGGTGAAGACAGTCCAACTAGCCAGCCAAAAAAGTGAAGGGACAACAACGAAAACAACTTATGTTGTTACCAAATATGATGATCATTAGTAGTGGTGGGGGTGGAGGAACACGGAAGATGAGGACGAACAAGAAAAAAAAAAAACAACCCTCAAGGCATGCACATAGATGATATGCAGGATACCCATCCGCATAACATATGCACGCACAGTGCTGTTGGATCTAAGCCAACCGCCGCCTAAGAAATCCACTTTGGTATGCACACAGAGTCGTCGTAAACAAAGAGACGACGCACAGCAATTGTCTCACACCACGATAGATGCACAAAACATGGAGGGAGATGGAATACGAATAAAACACGTCAGTTACTTGCGGCACGCGACGGTGCAGAATAACCGTAAAGAAGAACAAACCACACACACATCACAAAGCAACACACTCACACGAAGATAAAGTCACACACACACACACACACACACAGAGAAGAAAAAAAAAAAATAGATGTATACTCGCTCATAAATACGAAGAACAATAAATAAAAATATAAAATAAAAGCAAAAATGGTAAACAAACACACGAGAACAAAAACACCTATTGCAAAACAATAAACAAAATGCGCTTACATACACCCCCAAAAAAAAAAATAAAATAAATAAATAAATAAATAAAAAAATAATCATTCTTCCTCCAACATATTAGTGTGATGGGTCATGGGCCATGCACGGAGAGTGCCAGAGGAGAAAACCCCTTTCCCATAGCGGAAGAAGTTGTCATACGCCATATTGCAGACGAAGCCAATGCACCTCCTTTCTTTTTTCCCCCCTTCGTTTTTATTTTACCACCTTTATCTTTCCCTTGTTGTCCCACCCACCCGGACTCGGTTCCGATGCGACAGATAAAAATCCCTCAACGCAAAGATGCTCAACTACAACATCCAACCACACACAACAACAAAAACGACACGAGGGGGGGGGGGGGGGGGAAGGGAGGGCACCTGTGAAGTTATATTTTTTTTGTCGCTCGTTTTCCTTCTTTCCTTGCGACTTCTCGTTCGTCTTTAAGCATCATTTTCATTAGGCTCACTTGCTTTGCTGTTGACTCACGTTGGTGAATCAATTTCGCCAGCCCCGCCGCCAGTGCCTCTCCCTTCAACAGTGAAAAAAAAAAAAAAAATGTTTTAAGATGACTACGCTGTCGGGTGAAATAACTGGTTGTGAGTCTCCAGGCCGTGCGACACCACCCGGGAGCAGAGGGAGCATCTTGACAAACCAAATTCCTCGACCAGACGCCTCGCCGAACACATCACCTCGTAGTCAGAGATATTCCACTTCCAGGAGACTCCACTTTGGATCACACCGTCCGTTTTCTCTTTGGGTGTAACAGGGAAGTGGGCGTGCTGTTCCATATGCTCCTGCAGTTCGCCGTGCGTAAGAAAAATACGGGAGCAGGCTTCCTCTGGACACTGAAACACCAGCATAAGATCCTCAACCTGATCCGAGTCACAAGTTTGTTGTTGCAAACCCCGCTGCAGCAGTGACAAGAGTTCCGACTCACTTGTGTCCAAGAGAACCTCAAACTCCTCTTGTGAGAAGCGATGACCACCAGCGGCGTGTGATGTATTTTCGGAACGAGCACCAATCGTGTCCAACATGCATTGGCAAACACTATTCGTCTCGATGTGATTCTCCATGGCATCCCACGAGGAAAAAACCAAGATGCAGATAGGACACTGATAAAGGACAGCATAAGGTTTTATCTGAACAGGCCATGGTGGCAGCCTTGGCCAACGCACCAGATACGGGGCAGGAGAAAACCCGGGAACTTCAATCACATCATCTTCTTTGAGCACCAACCGCTCCATCCTGTGCGCTGCCAACTCGGTAAGAGACCCATGAATGTTACACGTGCGGCATACGGCGACGTTGGGGATCACTGTCACACCGTGGTCCATACGTAAGTGAAGTGCAAGCTGCAGGGGGCAGAGGAAGGTCACGCGACACACACAACGATACTGTGGGTGGGAAAGCACAGGAGGATGATCCAACCGGTAATCAATACGAATGTAAAATGTGCCAATAAAACCAAAGTGCCCAGTTGCGGCTTCATGCCGATACGGGTGTGTGGGCCCGTAGCAGCGCAGTTGCTCTCCGCACGTTACACACCTCGCGGAAAAGTGGGCGGAGGCGTTCAAGTGTGCAGTAAGTCTTGACCATGTATAGAAAACATTTAGACACTCCGGACAGCGCAAGGTTGGTTTCTCGATAGAATTTGCCTCGGTTTCTCCTCCCCCATTGCCACATCGATGTCCTTCCTGGGTCTGCTGCACAACGTCCCCACTCATTCGCAGTGTCGAACTCGTCATAAAGTGGGCGTTAAATTGGTGACCGTAGGTGCGTATTTGTAGACTTTATTGTGCTGCGCTGTGAAGTGACAAGAGTGCGGCACCGCTTCGGTGACAGGAGAGCCAACGCCACCAGTCGAACCGCTACAAACCGAGGAAAAGCCAAAGTGACAGCCGAGCAGCAAACGCAGACTCTCCAAGGAACGATATATCTTCCGCATCAACAAAAGCAGAAAAGCAGCGGTAGTTATAAGAAAGAGAAATACACATGCACACACACACACACACACACACATGCAACATCGCCAAACCCGCCTGCATCTAGCGTTTCCCAAACGGGCCTAACAAACTTGCACTCATGCGGTCCCTGCTGCACACGTAACGAGAGTGAACACAGTCTCCAAGTTCAATACACTCACAGACACACGCTCACTGAGAGAGAGAGAGAGAGAGAGAGCTCGCATGCACCACCTTCAAATGAGGTATCATTCTTCCCTTTATCAGTGATAAAGCAGCAAACAAAACCACACACTCACACAAACACCAAGAAGAAAATTATTATTTTCTCCATATCAATTTTTCATTTACAATGGTTTGTTGAACCACACCTCTTTCACATACTTGAAGGAAGCAGACCCTCTTCTGTTCCTTCCGCCACCTCAAACTCCTTCTACACTACGCCTATAGTCACTGGGAAAATCTCATTTTCGAGACGTTCTTGGTGTATATACTCCTGAAGAACGTACCAGCGCACGGCCTCCCACACAAGATTCTTCAATGCTCTTGACATGTTACATCTTGGAAAATCACTTCCAACCGCCTCGCGCACTGCAGGCATGCTCAAGGTAAGCAAAGGATTTTTTGTCAAGCTAAGATAATTGAGGACACTTTGATACACCTCTGGGAAGGTTGGCAGTATTTCAGTGGGGGCAGTGGCTGTGAAATCCACAACATACCGCTTATTGACGACGAGGTGAGTGGCGTTACTAATATTGCGCCTAGGCTTTCCATCTGGGTCAAGATTCCCTTTGGAAGAGTCAAACTCCACCACTAGAAGATTCTTTCCTGTGGAGGTTTCCTCCTTGTAGGCGTTTATGTTCTCCCTTTTCCCTGCGCGACGCGAAAGTACTGGCGAGTCTGTCTCCCTATAGATCTGCACCTTCAAACTAATACCGATTCCTGAGAGGATGTCTCCAGTGAAGCCCACTACCTGCCCATCCTTGCCGTCCACATTGAGCCGCAGCCTCAAGAGAGGCAAATTCAAGAAATCCAACGTGATGCATTCATCAAGCTCCACCATGCCAGTGTGCATTTCATGTGAATCCACCAATCGTGGCACTGAAACAGATGGACTATATTCCAACCTTCTCGCAACAATGCTGGCGGAGGAGGCGTCATCCGCCACACTGGCCAGACCTCGTGGCGACAGGAGCAACGGCCACGGCTCACCCCCGACGGAGTGTAATTTCATTTGCACACGAAAATCTGATGGGCCCAGCTGCGAATTCGCCTTAATAGAGGCAAATTCAAATTTCTGTCCCGGCGCATGCTCGCGGCTCATTTTTGGCCCCTCAGACAAGTCAATCACCAAGATTAGTAACTTTCCATCCACAACCCACTTGGTGTTCGGGCCCGCATCTGTCAATTCCTTTAGTGCCCTTGCCAGTTCCAGAAACTTCGCATCCGCCATCCCCGAAAAGTGGATGACTTTAAGCTCTAACGTCACTGGAAGATCCCCAATGTGTGCGCCGCTGACTCTCGCCACCCTGTGGTTGTTTCCATTAGGGGCCAAGTTGACGATCAGCCTCAGAGTCTTCGCGCCACGAAGAATATACTTAACATTGATCCCACCTGGAACGTCCGCCACCTCGTCTAGTTTTTCTGCTGTGCTGCGCATTGATCCTTTTCTTTTTTGTGTTGTTTATTATTGGTTGCTACACCTCCTCTTCCTCCTCTCTCCTTCGTCCCTCCGAGCGAGGTGAAAGCGATACGCAGAAGAGGCGATCGCTGTACGCTGGAAGAGAAGCGTCCTCAAAAGGAGGCACTAGAAAAGACAAAAAAGGTGTGAGAAGAGCATTACAACCTCGCCAGTGACAGGCGTCCAGTACGCTGAGCGCAAAAGTGCCAAGACGAAGGGGCGAGGGGCCGGCCCTCCAGCGACGCCCCCACTCGGTGAGGGGAGCAGCGAACACACAACGATCCCAACTGGATCATTGTTTCCCTTTCCCCATAAATTGAAAGCACATGGGCTTACTTTTTTTTTTTTCTCTCTCTCACACACACACACACTATTTAACTTCGTTACTTCTCGCAATCTCAAACCCCTCTTTTTTTTCCCCCTTTGCTCTTCCATATTTATTTAACATTGCGCCGGAGATACATGATAACGGCAGCCTTGACATGCTCCTTAATATCTTCCAGCTCCCCGTGCGCCGTTCCCAACGCTGAGGAAACCTCCGCCACAACCGTCTTCAGAGAAAGCGTCGCCACCTCCTCCCGCGAGCGCCCACCAAGCACTTCATCCACGGCAGTCTTGATTAGCATAAACTGGTCAGACGACACCAAGCTTTCCATGTGCTCTGCCACGGCCTCTTTCACCTGTTTTTGCAAGTCTCCCAGGTCATTTTCCTTCAACCCCAACACTGCCTCCACCTCCCCCTTAATTGTCTTGAAAGAAAGAGAGGATAGCTCCTCCTTGCTTCGCTGCCCAAGTACCTTCTGCACTGCATCCTTGATCTCCGCATGAGCCAACTGCGGGGCCGGCCTGTACGCATTAAAACTAATGAATATTCCATCACCAACATCACTCCAGCCAGCAGAGGTTGCCACTGTCATGGATTTACCCGAGGTGGAGCGACCAAAGCTCTGCGTGGGATCGAAGCGAAGATGGAGATCGATATTACCGCCACCGTCCTCCCCCTTCTTCACTACCCCGCGTCGCAGCAAAATGTTTTTCCACTTAGAAGATACGGCGACAAATCCCTCCTCCGTGTGCTCTGACGACCCCCCCTGGGTTCTTCGTTTTTTGTCAACCCACTTCACCATCATCGCGAGAGTCACCTCGCCGTTAAGCGTAAAGGGGGGCATGGCGATCACCACCCCCGCCTTTGGTTTCTCACTCTCACAGTGCACGGTGACCTGCGTCCTGCTTTCCACCTCAACGACAAAACCGTCGCCCACATTCACCGCATCTCCTACTGCAACAGTGGAACGCTCAACAACCGTTGAAAGCTTCTCAATGCAGAACTCCTTGCCAAGCGGCACATAACAGTTTAGCCCGCACATTATTCCTGTTTTCCCGACCGCCTTGTTTCCTCCAGAGGAAGCAAGCAACACAGACTTGCCCGTCGTGGCCACTTTGTCACCAACATTGTTGAAGTCGATCATTATACAGAGCGTCTGTCCTTCAATGCGCCACTCGCAGTAGTTTCCCATTGCGGTCATCTCGTGCAATTCTGAGGTTGCATCCTTCGTCAGCATGCGCTTCTCTGCGCTTTTACAGTACAAATTGAGACCCAAAAAAGCATTTGTGGCGCCAAGGGGCTTGTTGCCACTAGAACTGGCAATGATAAGACTCTTCCCAGAGGAGCTCACACCAAAATCTTGTGAGAGATCGCTGTAGATAAACAACTTAGAACCCTCCACAGCAACTGAGAGGTTCTTGCTCCCCGCCAGCAGTGTGGAGTTCGCAGACGGCGAGGGCGACATGACCACACGAGCAACCGTCCGCCACGCACCACCTCTTTCAATCTCTCCCACGCAACAACAGGCCCCTATCACTTTACCTTTTGGTGAGCAACGCAACACCACTGTCAAAGAGCAAAAACGGAAAAAGAAGGAATTTAGAGCCATAGAAAAAAAAAAAAAAACAACCGCAACTGACGCACGCCAACATTAAGAGAAAAAAAAAACAAAGAAGAAAAATAACATTACCCTGGAGTGGCATGAAAGGCACAGGTCCTTTCCTGCCTCGGTATGAACAAATTTGGTGGCGGAGATATAGGGGTAAAATACAGCTTATGGTGCGGATAAGACTTTTGTACATGCCCATATCCACACAAATCCCCTCTATAAGACAAAAGCAACACAAATAACATACAATACTAGTTTGGGTTTACATTGGGAACTAGCGACAGCAACTCGTGAGTCTTCTCCGTAATGCATGCCGCTAGTTGTGCCCCCATAGTGGAATCCTCATCGGTTTCAGCTACCCTCAGCGAGGCACACGTCAAAGTGGCACCTGAGGGTCCTTGCAAAGGTGACTCCCGTGAAATAGATCCCACTGCACCACAGGTGAGCGAAAACCGTGAAGGCAAGAGCAGACATGTTTCACAACCCAACACCTTCTTGCCTGAGCCCAGCATACCAACTGTAACATGAAGATCCACCGTGCCCAAAATGGCGTTATCCATGCAAGCTTCTGTTGTAGTGGCCTTTCCCTCCGCAAGGAGCAACTTCGCCAAGGAATAGATGGGGTAGGTTTCATGAAAACAGTCATCAATGATTTCAGCCAGGCTCTGTAAAGCCTTAAGAGCTAAATGCGTTTTGGTATGCCGCTCCACCAGTACAGATCCACAGCGCAGGGAACGAATAAAGGCCTCAATTTCGTACGAATACATCAACGCCGCCGAAAGACCTCCCCTCTGGTTCGGAAAAGCCACTAAAACTGTCGGAAATTCTGTACAGCATGTTAAAACCTGTTGCACCGCGAGAACAGCGGACATGCAAATATATACAAAAGAGATATCCGTCTCCTGTGGAATAGAAAGCGGAAACACAGGTGGGGAGAGTTTGACCACCGCGTAGGGTCGCATAGGTTTACGGTGCTTCCACTGCAGCCATAAATCCAAGTGCTCCACACCTGGTGGCAGGATGCCATCACTAGTAGGAGCTTGCCCTGTGCCGAAGGATTCACCCCCGCTCTTGCTTAATCCGTGAGACGCATTGTCCCAGGAAAGGACTTGCATGAGGAAGTCCATAAGATCATCACCGTGGATCAAAATGGAGTGTCCACGCATCGCCAGCACACCCGTCTCCTTCCTCTCCTCAAGTACAAGGGCACTTCGGTACCATCGAGCTGAAGCGACCTCATTGCCCAGACTTTGGAGAACCACTGTAAAAATCCCAGTGTCAATGTAAGTGAGAGAAGCCGCATTGGCAGGATCGGTGTTCTTCAGTCGTTCCAAGACCGCAGCGCATTCCGTGCGATCAATCTCTGTGAGGCTACCCAGAAGCTGGTAGAACGTGTTCAAGTCCTCTCGGGCGTCGAGTAACAGTTTGTGATCAAAAAGTGTCGTTTCGGTGCGGTTTGCGTGCTCCCGAACCGTCCGCAGACGTTCTGCAAGAGTCTCTACATCAACGATAAATCCATCCGTATCCAGCACATCCACGCGATAATAGTAGAGCCCACAGCAAACGGTAATATGCCGGCTGTTGTAGTTGACCGACACCAACCCCTCCACGGAACTTCTTTCGTTTCGCACAACGTGAAAGAGAAGTTGTTGCAGCTGACATTGACTACTGTTGGAGGCGGTAGCGAAAACCCGCAGGATACGTTGTATAGTCTCAGCCGTTCGAATACATCTCTGGCCTCCTTCGTCAGCTGGGAGAGTGGCGTTTGACCAATTTTGGGGCAGAGGACCTATGAAGCAAAATTCAGTAAATGGATACGCCACCGCACTGTCGCAGGTTTTCGCTACAGTGCCGAGCCACTTGAGCCGAAAAGCATTGGCACGTAATAACTCCTCAGCCTCCGTAGAATTCGCTCCAAGATGGAAGTCCGGACTCCGGCGAAGAAGTCTCTGGGAATCATTGACCATTGCCACGATGTCATTCAAGAGCGTTTCTGGAACCTTGGACGAGTTCTTCTGGCCACGGAGTTCACTTTCCTGCAGAGCACCATGTGGTCGCAAGCAATTGAGGTTAACGAGCCGACTATGCGCAGGACGAAAAGCAATTTCTTTGCAATGAAGACTTAGGTTTCGAACGGCAGGCAGCAGCGTGTCGGCATGGATCGCCTGTACAGCCCCATTCTCCTCTGTAGCCGAAACAGATAAATGCTGCTCCCTTGACTTCTTCCGTGTCGACATCAATGATTCGTATATCTGGCGTCGTCGTCGCTGTCGTGTGTGTGTGTGTATGCCAGTTTTCTGCGTGGCAAAGGCAACAGCAACGGGCATACAAAAAAAAAAAAAAAAGCAACAGCAACAACGAAGGGTAGTTATCCGGCAAAAAAAAAAAGGATGAACAAATTTGATATGTAAAGTCCGGTAGTAAGTGACAATAATAGCAACATGAGGAAAATAAATAATAATAATAATACTCAGAACTCAACTGGGCCGAGGTGACAAAATGTGTCCATGCATCTCTCTCTCTCTCCTCCCTCTCCATGTGTGCAAACGTTAAAGTAAGGGTCATGTATAGACAGCGAGACAGCTAATTAGCATCAACAACTAAGAAGTGTTTTAGGAATCGAGGCAGCATCCCATTTCCTTTCCCACGGGGGATCAACAATCATTTTAAGCTCTTCGTAGCCCTTCTGTTTTCTGATAGTCAGCACAGCGGTCATTGCCGTCATCGGCAGCACCTCCTCCACAACCTCATCACCTGTCACGGGATGCGGTCCCCAGTTAATGCTAAGGCTGCCTGCAGTTTGGGCCGCTTCTGCCTCAACCCGCTTCTTTTTTTTATCCTTCTTCTCTTCACTATTATCCGCGGCGTCGTCCACGGGTTTATCGCTTTTGAAGCGTTGCTCCTTGTCTTTTAAACTGATCTGCCCTTCCTGTGCCACCTCCTTCGCAAAGAGGGTGAAGGTGCTGTTCTTCGCCACGACTCGCACCACCACTGCCTGCACGCGTGGGGCGAAGGGAGCCCCTTCCGCGTTGCCGCTCGCATCCATGACTCGCTTGAGCGCCTTGAGGTAATAGCAGAAGAATATACCTAGCGAGGCATCGCTTACTTGACGGGCCATTAGTTTCTTTACATTGGCCTTGACCACAATGTTCTCCACCTCGCTGACGGGGTAAAAATAGTCTCGGGTAGAGAGTTGATTGGGGTTGACGCTACCAGGCTGCACGGGCCGGCAACGGCCGTTCTGCCCCACTCTGATTCCCTTCACGATGGACTCAATTTCCAAAGCACACAACAACTGACGGTGGACAATAATATCAGAGTAGCGACGGATGGGGGATGTAAAATGCGTGTACCACGGCATTGCAAGCGCATAGTGGCCCCTGTACGCCTCCGTCTCCTCACAGCCGTTCACAAAATATTTCGCCTGCTGTAACACATACTTCAGCGCAACACAAAAGTCGTCGTAGAACTCACTATTCTTCGCGTTGTCAAGCATCTCCTGCAGCGACTTGCTCGAGCCACCTTGCATCTCCAGACCCAAACGGCCTAATGTTGCCTTCAGAGTCGCGACGCGTTCACGATCAGGTGGCTCGTGTTGTCGCAGTAGCGCCTGGTCCGGCATGTACTCCACAATCTTCTCCGCAACACGCGCATTGGCCAGTAGCATAAACTCTTCCACAAGCCAATTGGCCTCGATCTGTCGTGAAATGTCAAATCCCTGAGGAAAGGTAGGATTCGCAATGTCCTCAAATTGGTATCGAATCTTCATATTTCCAATTGTCAGACGGCCGCGGCGCAAGCTGGACATACGCAACTTTGACGCAAGCTCAAATAGTGTTCGGATGGAGAGTTCAACACGTTCTCGAAGGCGCTGCACATCCGTCGCATCACCGAAGTCAAGTGTGTCAAACACAGTTGCGTCACCGTCGAGAATGCGCTGTGCGTCCTCGTAGGTCAAACGGCAGCGGTTACGTATAACACTCTGGCCGAACCACTCGGATGTCACCTTGCCGTGGTGATCAAGGTGAAATAGACACGAAAATGCAAATTTATCGCCACTAGGGTTCAAGCTGCAGAAGTCCTCACTGAGCTTGCGCGGCAGCATGGGGATCACCTTCTCCACCAGGTACACGCTAGTCGAACGCTCACACGCCTCTTCGTCCAACGGGGACGACGCGGGAACAAAGTAGGAGACATCCGCAATATGCACCCCCACACGATACCCACCAGGTGTGCGGTCAATACTCAGAGCATCATCCAAGTCCCGTGCGGTGGCCGGGTCGATACTGCAGACAAACTCCTCCTCGCGAAGATCACGCCGTCCCAAACGCAGCAAAGTTTGCTTGTCTGGCACAGAAAACGTTTCGGGCACGCAGGCGTACGCCTCCTCTGAAAAGTCATCCATAGAAATTTCACACGCGTTACACAACGCAAAACTATTGGCTTGTATCGAATCCACCTCGCCGAGCACTCTTACAATTTTGCCCGTAAGGAACTTCCAGGCTGTCCAAAAAAAGTCCCCGTCGCCGCGTGTCACAAGGCGCAGTAAAAAAAAAGTCTTTTGCAGCCTTGCGTGCAGCAACACTGGAATGTCTCGCCCAAAAACTGCAATGTTGGGCAACAGCGGATCGAAGCATTTGAATTGATAGTAACGATTACTCTTCACAGCCTCGTTGGGTTGCAAGGCATCGTCGCAGAGACGTGCCACCACATGCAATGGGCAACTGCGCTCGAGCACAGCCACCACCACCCCAAAGGGCTTCCTGCCGCCCCAGTCATGCAGAGCGGGCGCCGACATCCGTTTTGCCCATTGACACTCAGGGAAAGATTCATCGGGACGCGTGGCGTCTTGCACCCACCGCGTGATCGAGCGGCCATCCGGAAGGTTTTCAGGCATGACTTCTTTGGCACCGAGACTGTCATGACTGACGTCATCCAGCTGCCCGTCATCCTCCACGTCGTCGAGGGCTGGCCAGTTCTCTTCAGACAACAGTTGCACTGCCACAATGTCGCCATGGAGCGCCTGCTTCCTGTTCTCCACGCTTCTCAGCACCACGTCACTGGGAAACATGGGGCTCCCGACGAAGGCGAGGCCAGCCGTAAACCGACAAAATATCCGCAGACGCCCAATAACGACCTTGCCGCCGCGCACCTTTCCCTCCATCTCGATGTTGCTGCCAAGGCGGTACTGCATGACGGCACGCGTGGGCCCCGCCTGACCCGATGCATTTAACCGTTCACCTGCTTCTGGTTTTGGCACGCTCATCCGACTAGAAGAGCAAGACATCTAGAAAAGCAAATTGCCTTCTAATTTCTGAGCCACCCGCCAGATAAATAAAAGTAATAGTCAAGAACAACTAACGATAATATATATATATATATATATAACAAAACAAAAAACATCATCAGATACAAATCGTGGCGCATACACTGACGGTCCTCTCGTCCCTGCGGTGTTACTCACAAATGGGGCGGGCAGCCAATCATGCCTCTGCCCTTCAGCTTCCAGCGCGAAGTGAGAAACACAAAAGAAAAAGAGTAATAAAGGAAAATAAAGAGAGATGAAACGTGCAAAGCAAAAAAAAGCCTGACGGCAAACCCGCCCTTCTTTCCTGCGCCCACTTCCCATCTCATTCAATCGCCGTGACAGACGCCTGCTTCCCTCTCGCCAAAACAGATAAATACATCACAGTGGAAAGAGCAAACACACCTGCGACGTCGCCAACCCGCCACTCAACTATCCTCCTCGCCGTCAGACGAAGAGGAAGATGAATCCTGCAGAAAACTGCTGAGACTCTTACCTTTTGCATCACCAAACAACACAACTGCCTCCTGCTTCTTTTCCTCTTTCGCCTCAGCACCCCTGCAGATCTGCGGCGGTTTAGTCATGCTTTCGCCTCTAAGCCCTTTAGTTACCAACGAGAGTAGGTGCCGCCTCGTGTGGAACGGTTTACCATCAATAAATCCACCGACAAGATCTCTATCGTAGCTGCATACGTGCAACCTCCTCCGGTGTTGCAGAATTGCCTCCGCCACCCTTTCACTCTGCGTCATGCTGCTTCCACCGTACACCGCATGATGAATCGCAAATGCCGCCGCCGGGCGCATGGCAGAGCTCTCTGCAAAAAGAGCGGCACGCGGTGGTGGTTCAAAATCCGCTTCGTCGCCACGAGAAGCGTTGTGACGGCCGCCTAGGCACTTCTCAAAGACGTATGTTATCAGCCGATGTACAAGCGCCTCCGGCGCAGAGATGTCATGACCTGCACTTATTTCTTTATTGCCCTCACGAGCCCCGCTACCTCCACCGTTGTTTTCTGCTGGCTTGTCACCCACGTCCGTCTCAGTGTGCGTGTGCACCTCCGTCCTTGCCTTTTTACGTGTCGTTTTGGATGCCGCGCTGTCTCCACGCTTCTTGGCCCCCAGCAACCACCGCTCGCTAGCCTTCACACCTTCTGCTGAGGCGGTGGACGCTGCCAAGAGCATCTGATTCACATCGCCCGCATCGCCCATGAAACCTCTATTGCAACTCCCGCACGCTCTATGAAGCTATCTTTAACAGGGCAGAGCTTTGGGGCAAAATAATAATAATAATAATAATAAACCAAAATAAAACACCTCACTCATGTTCCCATGAAATAGAAGGCTACTTCTCACAGCAAGCAAAGCGTCGTCCTTTCCACCGTCTCATTCCTTCCTTGTTGCTGCTACAAGGCCGCATGAGTTGCCTCGACGTCGTCATAAACGACCTGCAACTCCCCCGCTAACACTTCCCTCTCCGTCGGAGCAGGGCGTTCCGCAACCTGCGCGTCGAGGGAAGTGGAGACATCACATATAATTTCGATGGAGGCATCCGCTGCTGCAACTCACTCGTGTCACGCACGGAGAAAACCGCAACGCGATGAGGAGAAAATCGTCATGCGTCACGCACCACCACAGCAAAAGCAAACAATTGAGCACGTGTCGTCTGCAACCACCACATATTCACCGCATAAAATGCTTGCCCTCGTTGAAGGCTCAGCCGCTGGAGCGAGGAGGAAAAGCGGGCGGCACGGCAGAAGGACGGGGCTGCCTGTCACCACAACTACTAGTTGGTTGTACTCGGCGGCGCTGGGAATGGACACACGCCCCCACAGCCTGTGGCCTGCATAAACGATCGCACTGTAACGCCAACCCCGCTCTGCCGAACATCACAATGGGCCAGAAAGATCACCAACGATGCCGCCACCAAAGCTACCCCACAGAGGCACGCACACACAACTTGGCGAGACACGCTGTTCGACAAGAGCTCCTCCAACACAACGTTATCGACACCAATGGTCACAATCTCCACGTTATACTCCACCGCATTTCCACCACCCCCATGGGTACGGCATCCACAGTTCTTCAAGGCGGATTCGACTTGAGTGACACAATAAGCAGTAGATTCAGCGGCACACACAACAGCAGACGCGAGCAGTCGCTTCACCCCAAAAAACGACTTCACTGAGCCTAGTTCAGACGCCCTGCATGAGAGGATAATGTTCATTCCGTCATCGTGAAACCTCAACAAAAAAGAAACATTAGACGTTAAAAGCTAAAACAAAAAAAAACAAAAAAAGGTGTGTGCGTGTGCGTGGAGGGGGAAGGCAACTGACGCAGCAAAATCCCCTATATGATACACCGATGAGAGTGGCAGTCATTCGAGACAAGACAGAGCCTTGCAGACGTGCAGATTATTCATCCCCCGCACTGCCTCCCTGAGGCCAAAACATGAGACGGCAAACTGTTTCTCAAACGTTTATCCAACGCTGCATACATACAGTTTACAAAAAAAAAAAATGTAGCTCATCCGCCCATTAAAAATACCGCTAACGCTACAATGCGCTTGTGGGAGGACACAAAAGTTCAGGCAATCCAGTGTTTCGCACAGTAAACCAGGAACAACCGTACACGGGATGTGGCGGTAGCAGCTTCGATAAACAACGAGAATCAACATGTAGAAGAAGACCCGATAACCCCAGACATGCGTGGACAATATCTGGACCCATACCAAGGGTCTTGCACATGCCACCGTGACGGGAATCAACGCAGGCATCAATGAACCTAAGGACAGGAAGAACATCCACGGGAAACACGGAGTTATCGTGAGCTTGGAGAATGCGAAGAGTGGAGCCGATCCAGTGTGCATAACAGGTGTCACAGTCCTTCTGGGGTCTCCCTTGATACCCAACAACTGGTACACGGACCCCCACACAGCCAACAACCTCATGATCGTCAGGCCCCCCCGAAAGGCGAGCGGTACAATAGCGTACCAGTAAGCGACGGCGTCTCCGCGTTAAAGACGAAATTGCGCCAGCCAACGTCAGCGATGCCACCGCGCAAAAAGTCATTCCTCCATGTGATTCCGCGCCAGGTACCGCTCCAAATCCACCCTCGTGTGGGTTCCAACAACGCCAAATGAAGGCGACGGCCCCCTGGAGGGTGTTCTGTAGTGATGGCACAGCAGCGAGTGGCGACGGTGAGCATAACAGCGCCATGGAAACAAGAGCGGAGTAGGTAAATCTAAGATCCACCTCTGCAATACCCGGAGCCGCCTGAAAAGCGCCTCGAAAGGACTCCCCAAAGAGAGAACGCTCGGACCCAACTTGGCATGACGTCACAAAAGACATAACGTTCTCTCTGCAAAGCCACTTCTTGGTGGCCTCGGGAAGGAGGCCGACGAGGTTTAACATGTGAAGCGCACAGTGCGTCATGGCCAATGTGGCACCTGTGGCGTACTGGTCTACAGGCACCGGATGAAATCCTCCAGTTTCAGTGTTGTAGCAAAGACGCATCTCCTCAAACACGTTGCGCCTCTCCGTGTTCGAGAACTCATGGTCGTTCGTCAAATTCTCCCCAAGCAGATCGCGTCCCACAAGGGAAAAATAGAGCAACAACAGCCGTTGAGAAAACTGCTGCTGCTGAAGCTTGGTCGGCGTGCAGCGCTGAGCATTGCTGAAGTACTGCAAGTGTACTGAGCAACCTCGAAGTATTTGCAGGATCTCATCCTCCTCCTCTAAAGTCGCCGCATGCTGCATCCGATGATCGTTACTAACTTGTTCCGCTCCGATACACGCCGCAAATGGGCAGCAGCAAGAACACACAGAAAAAAAAAAAAAACGGGTAAGTGCAGCGACCAGAATGGCAGGAGTAAAGCTAAAAACAAACAAACAAATAAGCAAACACACGTACACACAAGTGAATACAATAAAAATGTGGCACTTCAGCCAAACTGTACGCCAGTTTGCATTAACAGCTGGATCCTCTCCTTTATTTCCCGCTCCTCGTTAACTGGAAATTCCTTAAACGTGTTTCCTCTTTTTCCCTCTACTTCTTCCTTTCTTACGTTGTTGTGCCCATAATTTCCCTTTCTCCTTCCCGTCGCGGTACATTTTTGGTTTGCCTCTCCGCTCATTTTTCCCTGTCGTGCCTTTTCCACCGTTTCCATGTCCTTTTCGCTCGGGGATACCCACCGCAGCCGCACGTGCTCACAGTGTTGGGATACCAGAGCGCTTCTTGAGGTATGATGAGAGAACAGAGCTCATGGGCGGTGCCGTGTAGGCGGAATCCGCCAGGACTTCCCCGAGCCACTTCTTTGCCTCTGTCGCAAGACGGGCTGCACGAAGCGACGACGCTTCCCTCCCCACGTCCGACGACTTGTTGGCATGAGCAACGTCGTGGAAGAAGTGCCCCAGTTGCTTTTCGTGGACGTCAACACTCGGCGCAAGACCGCCGGTTCCCTCAACCTGCCCTACCCACATGTCGTCTTGTTTAGCCTGCCCCTCTGTTCCCTTCTTCGTGTTGGTGGCTTCCAGCGCGAAGTGCAGCACACGGAAGCCGGAGACCTCATCTACCACCGCCACCCGCTCCTTCCCCGCCCCCGGAAGACACCGCATGAAAGTAATGCGTTGCGGGATGACCGCTGAGACGTGCTGGCTCAGCTGTTCCCCCATCAGCTGCCCTACACCGCACAGTTCTCTAACTCCTCCATCACTGGTCGCCACCAAAACAGAGGTGGCCGAACAGGAACACATCGCTCTCACGCTGGCTGGATTCGCCTCCCAGACGACTGCAGGCTGATGGGGTGCGACTAGCGACCAAAAATACACCCGTGTCTCATCATGAGCCACCACAACTCGGTTGTCGTTCAACAGCTGCAGCTCCTTCAGAGGCTCCAAAGAAAACAACTGCGTGAGTGTGAGTAGGCGGTGCCAAGGCTGACCTGGATAGACGTTGGCTATACTATATATATGTACACTGTCATCTGAGACAAAGCACAACGAGCCATCCGTGGAGAGAATCATATCTTGTACAAGATGCGATGGCGTTGCCGAGGAGGATTTGTTCACCCAACTCTTCTGTCCTGTGGCGTAGGCGTCATTCACATCCTCACTTACCTCTCCCCAACACTTCATCGTGTTTGCACAGAGCGTAAAAACGCGTTTACGCACCTCATCGGTTTGTAGCGCAATCACACAACTACTGTGCGGCGAGTAAATGGCTTGTACCTCAACATGTTGTTTGCTGTCTGTGTCATACGCCCAGAAGCGCAGCAGGGGAGAAAGTGACGTACCTGCAAACTCTTCGTACGTCACAATCGTCCGGTTATCGTTCAATAATCCCACGTGTTGAATGCCATGCCGAGGGGGAATGGGAATAGTCTCCATCTGAGAGGAAATATGAAGAGAATAGAGTGACTGCTGGGTAAAGGGATCGCACACACGCAACACATTGGGCAAACCAGTAAGAATCACGGCAGTTTGCCCCATCCAGCGTCCCACAACGAGTCCACTGCAGGCCTCACCTGTTGACCATTGAACACCCTCAATAAACTTTTCCACCCTCATCTGCAGCAGGTCAAGCGTGGCAAGCGTTGACTCTGCGCAGGCGAGTACAAGTTGAGAGCCACACGAAGAAGAAGGCATAATACAACGAATTGGTCCTAGGCTACATCCAATCTTCTTATAGGCGTAGGAAGACATATTCCACACTAACATCACCGATTCCCTGGCCCCTGAGAAGAGCGAATTGCCGTCTACTGAAAATCGTAAGGCGGTCAAAGGGGTATGATGCCAATGATCCGAGAAGTGATGACTTTCGGTAACAGAAGGAAAAACTATCAGTTCCCCGCGTGTGCCACCCACAGCCACTGAGTTGCGGACTGGATTACAGGTTAAACTCTGAATGCTTATAGGCAACAAGAGCTGCCTGGGGTTGTGGACATCACGATTGCCATGGAGGGAGTACTGCGCCCACTTCCCACCTCGCTGACCCACAAGAACCAGACCAGTCGACCTTCCTGTTGCCATGGTGCAATCACGCAAGGCAATTGAAAAAGATATTATCTGCTCTGCCCTTATCAAAGACGTGTCCCGCAGTGACGCTTCGTAGACTCCAGTGGTTGTGAGAAGGGCACAATGAAGTTCCCCTCCCGCCTCATGAAAGTGGGCTTCCAAAATGTCCCCCTCCCTCTGTTTGCGGCTCCTGTCAATCAAACCTCGCCGATTTGAGACGACCGGCCTGTTTTCAGGCTCCGGCAAAGAATCGTGCCCCCACTTAATGGAGGAAGATGCCCGTACCTCCACATGGGCAAGAGAGATTAAAAACCAATTGGCCTCCGCGTCAACGACATGAAGGTGCATTTCACCACTTGCGCTTGCCAAGACATACAACCCAACAACACGCGCCCCGCTGAGTGACTCCACACGAAATTTCTTTAAATTTTTTGGAGCATAAAAAGCAACACCGTAATCCTCTGCAACACACACCGCGTCCTTGCAGACAGCAAGAAGGTGGGACAAGGCCATGTTTGGGCAGAAGCAGGATAGCAACAAAAGGCAATGGATACTCTTCCCTCACTCTTAATCTCCTCTTTTTCCTAACTGTGCGTGTGTGTGTGTTCTCACCTTTCTCTCTATGTGTGCCACGACAGCGACAATAATGGTAGTATCGATGCTAGAGCCTGCTCCTATTTCTCTCTCTCTCTCACTCACTCTGTACGTGTGCAAGTCTGTAAGTACTCGCACCCAGTGGGTCTCAGTGCAGGAAGATGGTTCCCAGGAAACCAAAAAGATGTGGAAAATTAAAAAAAAGGAGAAACATAAATTACACCTTTTCCGTTAATGCATGCATGTGAGCTGAGCCGCACGGCTGAGCGTATACGAAGGCCAGGCCAACTGATGGATAACAAAAGGCACAGGCAGAGAGGCATAGAGACAGGGATGCATAATGATCCAAAATAGCGACAACAAACCGAAAAACAAAAAATAAACAAATTCAAGGGTGTCGGTCGACATTGCCCTACACATAAAGAGTGAGAGTGAGAGTGAGAGAGAAAGAGAAGCGTGCTCTCTCACACACACACATACGTACTCTCCCCACCCACCCCCTCCCAATCCCTCATCTCTCCTCTTCCTAAATGCTCTGTCGGTACCTTTTGCCTACCTTTTTCCCTTCTTTGCCTTGGTCTAAAAAGGTTTGTGGTCGTGCTCTTCTTTCATCGTCCTTTCATTTACGCCTAATCCATTATTATTTTTGTTTTTTGCTTTGCCGCCACCTTATGCTCACACCAAAGGTGACATAAATGGGGAGAGAAAATCACACACGAAACAAAACCCAATTTCCTCGACAAAGAGACGGTCATGTTTGTGGCCCAGCGTCCTAACGATTCGTTCCGTATCCGCTTGGCACGCGCAGCAGCGATTCCACCTCGTTCTCCCCGACCCCGGCACTGAACTTAATATTTCGCCAGCAGTACAAGATAACTGCTACGAGAAAAAGGAGAAGTGCAGCAGCGATAATGATTGTTTTTTCATTTTGTTGCAATGAACGGGGCCATGCATGAAATTTTCCCCGTGATTCGTACGCGTTGTTGGCTCCAGGAGCAGTGAGGTGTGAGCTGGCGACCCCATCGGATGTTGCTGCTGTCGTTAAATTTATACTACCCCACACTCCTGCATCTGAAAACCCGTACGGGAAGTAATCCTTCATGTCTCCCTTGGACATGTGCACGTGACTCCTATCAACGTAGCGGTACACCACGCGCCCATTCAGCGGCTGTGTTGGTCTGCGATTACCGTCGTGATTCCCTGAGCGAGCCCGCATCAAGGCCAGGTTGAGCATCTCCAATGCTTCCCTTGGCATAAGCTGCGGGGAAGTCAAGACAATAAAGCGAACCCCCTCAGTACACGGGGGTGTAGTCAGTGATCCAGTGTAGGCGAGAAAACTTCTGCGTCGTGGTAGTAGTCCCTCAACTGCGAGATCTTTCTCCAAAGTACATGTCGTAAAGGCGTTCTTCGGGGGAAGTGGGCCATCAAGTAGGATGTGGCGCAGTTCTGCCACCGAGGTGGTGTTTGTTCTGTCCGATGCAAGAAGCTGCACCGCAACTACCATAAGACGCCCCAGTTTCGATGGTTGCGCCTGAGCAAATACGAGGTGCAGCTCCGCGTCTGGGGCCGCGCGTGGAAAGACGTGTTCCGCGGGTGAGTGGAAATGCATTGACACAAGGTGGTATTCAGGCAAATCCGGGGCTATGGGGTCGAGGACAGTGCAGGGGCCTGGGACCTCATCACGCGGGTCATTAAGGGGAACCAAGCGCACAGATATAGTATTAACTTCGTTTAAAATTTTAAGCGTTGTTTTCTCTGCCGCAAACGTGCATCCGCGTGAGAAGATAAGCGGTTCGGCGCCCTTAAGGTAGACCACTTCATGCGGTTTGAGCTCGGAGAAAGAGACAGGGCTCTGCTGTTTGCCTGTTCGGCACAACCTTGGCCACGCAGACAGGTTGGCGTATCCCCAACCTGGGCCATGGGGCTTTTCACGCGGCAGCCCAGCCGTGGTATAGCTGGTCTCCGCAGAGGCAACCTGCAGGAAGAGGTGCAACTGAAGACACAGTAGCAAAAAAACGATAGCCCTTACCATTCTGCCTACCTCTCCTCCTGCACCTTATTTTTGTCCAAACTCCCTTTGAAAGGTACAATCGTGTGCCGCCTTTCACGCTTATCGCAGCTGGTGCTGCAGCCCAACACATGCACGTAAAAGCAAAATAATAACAAAAAAAAAAAGAAGAAGCAAAATAATAATCAGCTGCCCTCCAATGCACAAATTCCGCATACGTTCGTGATTCTCTCTATTCCATTTTTTTTTGTTTCTGTACCACCGATTAATGGTGGAGTGAGCCACGTGCCCTTCAATTGCTCACCGTTGTGATTGTGCAGCCTGCGAGTGTTGACGTTCCTGGAAGGAGCGCCGGACCACAGCACTGCTGCGCCTCCGTTGCCTCTACACAGGCCACACTACTACGCTGGCCGTGCAGTCGAATAAAAATATGCGGTCTGCACTTTTCGCCCTGTGCATTTAGTTGTTTCTTCCTATCCTCCGAGGCCCCACCCCAAACACTCTCCCTACTTTGTGGGCGTCTCCGTGTCGTACGACTTCTGTGCAGCCGCCCGGCGCGACTGCAGAAAACGTTGCCGTGAGGCGTTTCCATCCGGCCGACTCGACGCCCTGGTGTCGCCCATCTCCGCCGTTTCCAGGCCACCCTCCTCCACGAGTTCCTCATAATCATCACGCCACGAGCGTCTTGACCGCAGAAAGCGGTACGTAAGCGCCGCCGCAAGCACCGAGAAGAGAAGAAGGCCAACAAACCACGCGGCAAAGGGCGTCCACGACCGAAGGTGGCCGCCCCTAAGGCTCCCAGACAAAGGTGGCGACAACAGTCCATTGAATTCCTTACCCTGCACTGCCTGACATTCGTTAAATCCCTGCATTGTCGTGCTCTCTCCGCTTGGTTCCCCATGCATCCCGTCACACATCTGCCTCCTTGCACCCCAGGTGCTCATGTGCGCCCGCCGTCCATCGTTGACGATGCTGCTGTTGGCGGCAGCCCGTGATACATTTCGGCCCACCGTTTTGGCCAGTGACAGCGTGCGTTCAACCATCTTCGGCAGCGACACTGACGAACCAACAGCCGTTGACGTCGTCACGTTTGGCGCAGACACGTTTGTTGACGGCTGCATTCCCTAATTTGTGATGTCCACTCCCACCAGCCCCTGTTTTTGCGTTTTTGTCTTTGACCTTGGTCTTTGCTTTGCCTCTCTGTAACCACGCAAAGCCACACACACACACACACGCAGGGGGAAAAAGAAAAAAATCACTGGCGCAGTTGACGCCCTCCTTGAAAATATTTGTTTTCCTTTTAATTCCGTCGGTCCAGTGACCACAAAGAAGAAAAAAGCAAGAAAAAACGTTCACGAGGCAGAGAGTCCATTTGTAAATGCGTGAGCAAAGTATGGCGAGAGTGAAAAACATGGAAGGCAGTGGTGGGTGCCGGCAAACCCACCCACACGCACACTCATGGAAACACACGTGATACATCCGCACGGCAAGCAAGCCGGCACCATAATAAGAAACAAAAACAGAAGCGGCAAAACACACACGCACCTCCCCTGGAGAATAAGTATACATCGAAAGAATAGATGAATAAATATTACCAACAACAAAGAAAAGTAATTCATAAAAACAAAAATAAAGCAGAGAAATCAGCTTTGTAAAATGTTTTTTTTTTTTAAGTCTTTCAATCCAATGCCATTGTCACCATTGTCCTGTCCCACCTCCATAGTTTTTTTTTATTTTGTTGCTCCTTTCTTCACACAGTGCCCATTCATGGACGTCGCTTGTTCAGTCACACTACCTCTTTGCTTCTCCCGTTCTCCCCTCTCATGCACATGACCACGCCCTTAAGCAAGGTTCATGCACAGGCAAGTGTACAACTGGGGAGACGGAATGCACAACAGAACTTGTGTTTCGCTGAAACAACAACTGACACACACTAACATCTTCCCAACGGCGCCGTTGGGTTTCGGCGCAAAAATGCAAGAAGTCACTTCTTCTTCATTTCTTCTATGATGATGGTGCTTCTTCTGAGTGCGGAGACAAGAAACCATCTCGCTCACGAAGTCACATATTTTTCAAATGCATAAAAAGTGCATCGGCAGAATGGAAAAAAGAAGGGCAAAAACTAAACAACCGAAAGTAAAAAAAAAAAAAACGGACTGGACAATGAGAACACGAAGAAAAAACGTACGCCATCGCGGCGGTAAATCACAAACCTTGTCGAAGCAACTTACGCTACTCCAAGGGCTTCTGCATTGTGTTGTTTCCTTTTTTTTTCTTTTTGCTTCTTAAGCTCAATAGCCGCTCTCAAGAGAGACATGCACACAAGCACTGCCTCACGGAACCTGCGCACCCCCCACCCCAACCCTCGACACCCACAGCTGGAACGCAATGAAGCGAGTGGCGGAGAGACAAGAATAATATGCCCAAATACATTCCTCGCTTGGCTGCTGCTGCTTCCAAACATCGCGAATCACACACTACCCACAGAGGCGCGTAACAATCCAATCCAAAAAAAAAAAAAGCGAAACGCCTTAAGTAGTGGGAAGAAATTAAAAACGAAGAAACAAACAAAATTAACCAAAAAAAAAAAACTGGATAGATAAAAAAAAACAACAAAAAACAATGCGCATTTCTGGTCTTCGCTCCATTCATAACTCACAAAAAACATGTAGGCAGACGTCACCACCGTCCCCATTCTCGTTTCTCAAAAGAAGCGTTCCTCGTTTTTTTGTTTTTTTTTTCCGGTTTTCCTCCCGTTTTTTTTTTCCATCGCGCTTCTGCCGTGTGGGCGTGCAGAGGGCCTCTCTTACTTCCCTGCCTTTCAGTCGCGACACACATGAAGGCTCGTGTACGTGCTCACACGTCAACTTATTGTTTATGCTTGTTCCCTCATTGCTTACGTACAGTGACCACTCTTCTGTTCGTTTCCAGTGCACGCTTCCCTGTCTACCCTCATACTCTTAACATTCTTTTTTTTACTTTTTAGTTTTGCATTTGTGTGGTCACACAATGCAGTTTGCGAAATGAGTTTTGTCCTCTTCCCTCTTAGTCTGTGTGTTGCGGGTGCCGCCCGCGGTCGGGCATTATGTGCTGTCATGCGCAAAGTGTACATCGTAGCCCACACGTGTATGAGTGAATTAATGTATATAAAGTGGGCACGCGTGCACTGCCAAAGTACAAATAATCATGGCATGCGCTGAGACTGCAAACAAACGCAAAAAAAGAAAACAACAACAAAACAGTATAAAATCAAACAAACAAAAAAGGCACGTGCAGAAAGAATACAAGTAAACAATTGAAACATGCAATAACAATAATAATAATAAAAAAAAAAAAGGCGTCAAACACATAAAAGGCAAGAAAACAAAACAACAACAAAAAAAACAAGAAATTGTCTTTTGCTTTTTTTTCTTTTCTAGTGATGGGGATACCGCCGTTGGGTTCATCTCTTAAGTGCTTTTCTTTTTCTTTTTAAAAAAAAAAGAAAAACACACACACGCAAGAACAAAAAGGCAAAATAAAAAACAAATTGTCAGTAACAACACGCAGAAAAAAAAAAGAGTAAATGTGAGTCTCAGTCATCACGACCTTCTCAATACATCACGTCAATGGGCAGCTATATTATATATATATATAATATATATATATATATGTACATAAGTACTTCAAGAGAGAAGAAAAAAAAAAGGAATGTGTTTGTGCGTGTTGAAGTGGAGAAAATGAGGGCAAAGTGGGCCCGTATACAGTACGGCTGGAGATGCACGCACTCAAAGAGAAATATAAATAAAAAACCACAACAACAACAACAACAACAGAAACAAGCAACACACAAATAAAAACATTGACCAGATGACACGGCAACTGTCCTTTTGAAAGCGAAAATAAATCACACGCCCACTCTGTTGTCAAGAAACAAGTAAGCTCAGATACCTCAGAAGACAAATAAAAGAATATATATGTATATACCCGAAGGAATCACAAAACAAGAACAACTCAACGATGCTATTTTCTATTCTTTTATCAGCCAACCTCTTGTATTCCATCCAGCCACCATTTCATCTGCTTCTTCCCGCGCCTGCTGTGAGTCTTGCAGTGTTACTTGTCTAGAAATATATGTTCCCATATATTCCGCTCGTTTCTCAGAGTGTTTATTTTTATTGCTTTCGTTTACTTCCTCTTGTATTGGGAGTAAAATGAGGAGTTCCATTGACATCTGCATTCAGGCCCATCAGCAGTGTAACTCACATATTCAAGTATCCTATATATATATA
>NW_021705759.1:34141-92509 GCF_003719475.1 Trypanosoma rangeli
AGGGGGGAGAGAGAAGGGAGAAACAGAAGGGAGATAGGGAGCCCCGGTGGAGTGGAAAAAGGAAAATAAAACAAAAACACAAAAAAAAAGGCAACCTGATAGTCACTATACAATCGTCTCGTTGAGCAACCTGTTCGAGACAAGCTGTTCGTCCCGCCGGATACTTTCCGTGACATCAATGTGAATAACAGCACCAGGCTCGATAACGGGCCGCACCTTCACGTTGTAGCGTCCCCGCTTTTCGATCTGTGTGCACTCTGGGGCAAACGTTGCTGCAAAGACCTTGAAGATGCCCAGGCACTCAAAGTAGCCTGCAACCGACTCCGCCGGGGTGGCCACAATACGCTCTAACTGACTGAATAGTAAGTCGCTGGAAGACCCTTCACCAGCGTTTCCGTTACTTGTGTAACTACGCGTCGAGGTGACGCTGGCGTCACTCGTTCCGATCTTCATAAGGTCCATGTAGCTGCCTGCCTTCTTCTGAATTCCGGGCCATGCGGAGATACGCAACTTCACGCAATTAAATCTGGCACGCTCGTACGAGTGAACGGAATGCATTGAAGGAAAAGTAATGCGCCTCCTCTGTTGTAAAACATTTCTGAAGTGCGTTGTACACAGAGGTCAATAAGTTAACAATAACAGTCTTGTGTGCCATGTTGGTGAAAGGTGGGCTCACGAAGGAGCTGTAGCTACTCTCCTTAGGTAGCATCCACTCAAAGATATGCACCGCATCCTCCAAGACTCGTCCATTACTAAGAATCTTGGAAAACATACGACAGGCAATGCGGACACAAGCTACAATAACATCAGGACTGTCCTCTACAGTAGGGGTCAAACATATTCCTATTTCAGGATTAATATTAGCGCTGCTTTGCCGCTCTTTACTCGCTGCAGCGCTGTAAGACGCAATAAAATTCTTCAACAGTCCAGGAACCTGACTGTACGCCTCAGACCACTTTCCTTGAGTCACACACTCGACCCAGTGGTGCGCTGCCCATGCCTTCGAACGACAGCTATCAGAGCAATATAAAACTCCGCATTGACCATTGCATTGCACAATTTTGTGTTCACTGTAAAACTTTTTAAGAGTATGCGGCTCAACTTCAGGCAGGCTCTTGCAAAACTCCTCAATACTCGTAAGTGGTCGGAAGCACTGACAACAAACGTGTGGTATACTTTCCTTATTCTGATCCCCATGAACACGATGGTCGCCACTGCAAGCCAAATTCCCATGATGCCTCAGTAGAAACACCGCAGCAGATGATTCCACCCACGCCAATTCGCCGGGTCGCATGTCCTTCTTTGCCAGAAGAACGACATTCAGCGTTTTGCGGTCTAAGGCAATAGATGCTGCTTTTCGATGCTCATATTTGGAGGCGTACAGCATCATAACATTGTTACTCAGCAACAGATAGTTAAGTGTCTCGTTGCTTGGGTCAAGCGCGAGCGCCTTCTCGTAGTATGTGCGTGCCTCTTCGTAGCGTTTCATTCCGCGCAGTGTATTTCCAGCACGCACGTATCCAACAAAATTCTGAGGTTGTAACTCTATTGCACGTGTGGCATCAAGAAAGGCAGCCTCTACATTGCGTAATCCAAGAAACGCTACAGAACGGTTTGATAAACATCTTGCCCCTCCATCAGGGCTATACTTGATTGCCTTTGTATAGTAGCGTACCGCATCCCTGTAATTCTCTTTAAGCATAGCGTCATGCGCCTTCCTGATAGCGTAGTTATATTTACAACGCACCACATCACCTTTCTTTGTGAGAGGTATCTCTGACTCGGCGTCTTTATCTCTGCTACGCACAAGTCGGGGAGATTCATCAGGTGAAATGCATTGGCTACCCCACGTATTTGCTCTCTGTGGATCTTTTTCACGGAGAGACGTCCCTGTGGGCACAATACCCTCTGCTTCATGCCCCACATCCTTGGTGTTGGGGTATAATTCAAAGAGATCACTATCACTAGGGTCTCGCGTATTGACACCAATTGGACTCATACGACCCTCCACAGGATTGCTTGGGATGTACTTCCTAAAGCGCACCTTAGGCTCACTGAGGCAAGCACGGTACAAGGTGCAACCAACAACTAAATCCTGTCCAATTTCACACATAACAAACGTGTAGTCGCCTTGATGACGCACAACTCGCACGGAGCGCCGGCATTGCCCAAATAATTCGTCCATAAAGGGCTCCCATAGCTCGGCTGTTTGCGCTGTCTTCGCGGGACCAATGTCAACAAGCTCCACCTCGCATCCAATCGGGTAGTCTTCAATAGATGGTGGTGGCGGCCGATCCTCCGAGTCGAACGCCTCAAATGAAGGAAGCTCAAAAAACTCACAATCACTCATGGACGACAGCCCTCACCGAAACAAACCCCGTGAAGCCCCGCCACTTCTGCTACTCCTCCAAGGGCAATCCACTCTCTCTATGGCCCTTTTGTTTTCTTTTTCTCGGTCTTTCGCCTGCCCACTTTACTGTTTATCTTTTTCTCCTCCTCCTTGTTTGCTTGCCCTTTCTGTTAAGGTTTGCCTTGTCTGTTGTTATTCCGTCGCCCCCTCCTTCTCACCCTGTTGTTGTTTTACAGACAGGATGAGATGCGCCTTGGATGAAGGTGGGGAGCCTCCACCCCTTGCGGGCAGCAAAGCAACGCTGTTAGCCGGTTGTACGACCAGCAATGGATGGAAGGCAGTAGTGACACACGTGTGGGTGCGTGTGTCACGAGAGACAGACAATATCCGCCTGGCTGAGGCCTTTCCCCTATTCCTTCAAAGAATAAAAAAAGTGAAAAATAGACAAGGTGCGTGTATATATATATATATATATATATATATATTAAAGCAATAGCATGCAGGGGAATCAGCGCAAGACACACGAGCAAGCCACCCCTTCGCGGAGGGGGAAAGAAAAGGGGAGGAAGACGGCAATAAATAATAACAATCAAACCAACGAAACTAAGCACAATGCTTTAACGCCAGAGAAAGAAAGGCAGTGAAAGAGTGAGAGTGAGAGAGAGAAAGAGAGAAAGAAAGAAAGTGGACACTTCACTGAGATAAAACACACACACCTCCACAGCCATCATCGTCAATTTAAATGCCCACGCCTCACCGTTTCAGTCCTTACGCGCACACCTCTTCAACCTCACATCCATCTCTATCTCCACTCCCACTCTCACTCTCACTTCTCCATAAGAGGCGGCGACATACTCAGCAGACCTGTAGAATACTCGCCGGCCGTCGATTTTCCCGCAACTTCCCCCCTCCCACCCATCAACTCCATCACAGAGAGGCATGTGCTTGTTAACTGGTCGTGGCCGTACGTAAAAAAATGATTTTCATGCCTTTCCCAAAGTCCATCACAATTTGTGTTCAGATAATAAACTGCGCTGCACGAAACAACAGCGCAGAGAAGTAGTTTATCCCCAACATCCTTACAACACGGCCGCCAAACGTGGTGTAACTGGTGAGACACCCCCGCCAGCGTAGTACGACGCCGCAAAGGTCAAGGAGGGAGACAAAGCGAACACTCGCCAGCCGCGAGCGCGGATGCGGCTCTCATGGGATTGCTGCCAACACGCAGCACACTCGCTTAGCGTCACTGCCCACCAAGTAAAGTAGACAAGCCTGCACACGGCAGAGATGACGACGCCGCCGTAGTCCTCCCGCTCCAGATACTTCACAGTGTAGCGCGATACCATTAGTTCACAGAGAAGTACGACTCGCAAAACCTAGCAGCCGTCCCTAATGGGAACTCCGGACAAAAAAAAAAACATCAACAAACGAGCACGGCAAAGAACAACAAAGACCACTGAGCCTCTAAAAGGTCACAGGCTCGGTAGCGCTGGTATGTCTTGTACATCTCTTGCAGAATACGCTGGGCTCCACCGCGGCGGAATATAGTCCAGTCAAACACCTTGTGAACATGATGCAACAGACACCAGGAGGTAATCATAAGCGAACCTGCTAGACCCAAAACAATCTAGCAAGCCACAACCCGCTTATCACACTCCTGCCCCTCCAACACGCCGTCGAGCGCGACACGCAGAACTTCTATGGCCTGCGTCGCCGCCATGCAATATATAAACAGATTTTCCTGTTTAAGTCCAAAAAACAACAACCAAAGGCCATTACCAAAGCATGCACTCAGCATCACAACAACACCATAGTGCTCATCGTTACATTGGCGCTAGTGGGGCATTGACTGCCTGTATCTAAGAGGGGTAATCTCATGCTCGCTAAGGCATTCACATCAAAGGCCTTTACTGTCGACGACAAGGCACCCTACGTCCATGTGAATGCGAGGCGCACCAAACACAAACAAGGAAAAAAAAAATAACAACCTGTAAAGCAAAAAAACAATAATAATAATAATAATACGACAAATAAGGACATGTCATTGGTGCCGTAGAAGCAGGAAAGATAGTTGGATGGGTGGGAAAACGAAGTAAAGAACCGCGGGGACATCACACTACTAAGCGGCATAATTGGGTTCTTCTATTCCCCCCCCCCACACACCACACCACCATTTCTTCCTCCCCTCTCATCTGCATCTACGTTTACCCTTCCTACTCTGTAAACATTTCATCAAAAATGCGTGTCATCCGCATGACGTCCTCATTCCTGATACATGGGTCTTTCAGAAGGGCTGAAAATGTATTGGCAATATCTTCCCAACTACGCGTCCGTGAGGCCTCCACTGCGGTCGCAATGCGTGGAACCTGCTCTATGGTTAGAGTTCGTTTGAGCTTTGCATCCGTGTCACTGGGCGGCTGCATGAAGGAAAGCTCCTCCAAAGCTCGCTGCACACTGGCTAGTGCGGGCATTTGGTCAAGAAGAGTGTCATTGAGAAAGCGTCGAATGCGAAGAATAAGCTCCTTCTTGCTCTGCGTGTACGGATACCGCCGGCGACACTCAGGGTCGCACAACATCTTGTGCAGAGAAAACCAAGTGTGTGCCTCGGGGATACACACAAGCAGTGCCTCTTCTTGTGAGACATCCTTAAATTCTCCATTGCAATACTTCTGCGTCACCCCTGGACCGCGGCGTAGCCAGGGCTGCAGAAGCATTATCTCCGATAGGCCTAGCACAAGATCATGCTTATTGAACACTGCATTAGACACTGAAAGAGGCAACTGCTCCAGTCTATCAATGATAAACCAAAGAATCGACAAGGAGGTCATGGCACGCTGCACCATACCATGGGATAGCTGTCGTTCCAAATGCTGCCGTGAATCCTCCTCGCCCATTTGTTGCGGGGTGAGTTTGGTTGGAACCTCGTTGATCCCACTTTCCGCAAAGAGCCGGGAGACCTGTCGCCAGCAATAATCCACAAGCTCCAAAACATCGTCGCCAAGGGCCACCACCACCTCTTCGTGGAAGGAAATACATTCAAATAAATTTGCCAAAACCATTTCATAGTAGGGAAACATGTAGTACGCTGTGGGGTTCCCTGCCACTGAGTCCTTCACTAACGGCAGCACACGATGCCGCCACATTTCCATCACCAGTAACTCATGCAACAATACCGGAAGCTTTTCATGCTCCACAAGAAATGCCTTCACGGCATCGTCCTTCTTCAGCACGGCGTTACTGTGTGAACACATGTTAAGTCGTTCCACCCTCTCACGTTCATCCTTCCACTCTGCCGTGCCAACCTGTTCGATTGAGAGCGGCTTCAGTTGCTGCACCATAATCTCCACGTCGGAGACGGAGAGAGTGCTGCCGGAAAACTCCATAGTTTTGTCGCACCCGTTGGCCGTCTTTGCACGCGCACAAAAGCGTGGATAGCCGAAAGTAACACAATAACACAACGTCTCTTTTTGTTTTTGTAAAACACAGACACAAAAAAAAAAAACGGATCGCAGAGAGAAACAGAGGAACAGATGTGAAAAAAGAGAAGAAGCGGCCAAACTATAAACCGTCAACATCAACGGCAAGGCATTAGTCATAAGAGCAAAATTTCATGGTATTCCAATCAGTTCAGGGTATCTAAGGGAGAGATGTCATCATAATAATCAAGACAACAATGTAATTAGTGTGTGTATGGGGGGCTCTTTCATTCCTTCTACACAACTTTGGCAGCCCAAGTTGAACGTATTTGCATCTGTTGAAATCATCTAGAAAACTCACTCGTCATTCCTCAGCCACGGCGACTACACGAAAAAGAGAAGAAACCTGTCTTTCTCCGTACCTTCGTTGCATTCATCGCACGTACAATAAAGAGAGCATGTGTGGCTGCGGGGGTGTGCAGGGAGAACGACGTTGCACAACCCGTCAAACGTCACTTTTGTCCCATTTGTGCTTCATTCCTTTTTTCTTCTTCTACTTCTATTTTATTCCCATTCTCGCCAATGTATTTGTATCAATTTGTTTTCTATTCTTCCACACGTAATTACATACCCCTTGCTGGCTCTCTTTCCTCGCCTCACGACAATACACTGCAAACACAAAAGTCGCTTGTGAAACTTTTTGTTTAGTTCCCTTGTCCACTCGTAGCCTCCGCGGTGGAGCGCACGCGCTTCCCCGTGGGTGGTTGAATGCCGTTGGGGAGGTAGTAATATTTGAGCAGGAAGGGGTGGCTAACCACGCGGTGCAACGCAAGACGCTTGCTCCCGTCACGCAGCAAGAGGCTCGAAATAAGGTCCTTCGCCTCCGGTGGTACAGTTCCGGGTATCACGTACTGCATGGCGTGAATCTTCTTGCAGATGTTTTCTGTGCCTTTGCTGACAAATGGCGTCTTCCCCACAAGCAGCTCGTAGCAAAAAATGCCAAGACACCACAAGTCCGCGCTTGCGTCATACGGCTGACGTCCAATAATTTCAGGTGGGAAATACTCCGGTGTGCCACACGACGTCTTGCGGCGGTTCTGGGGGTCGTGAACGGACCACCCAAAGTCCGCTAATTTGATGTTTTGGTTATGATCGAGCAGAATGTTTTCCGGTTTGATGTCACGGTGAAGAATGTGGTGCTGGTGCAGATAGAGGAGTGCCTCGGCTAACTGTGCGACGTAGCGGGCTGCGGTTGGCGGGGGAAAGCACTTCACCCGATTCAGCTCCGTGTAGAGCATACCGTTGCTGCAGGGCTCTAAGATAAGGTAGATGTCTGTGTCGTCGAAGAAGTACGCGTACGTGCGCAAAAGATACTTGTGACGGGTGTGAAAGGCGATCTCAATCTCACGACGGAGCTGCATGACAATGTCGAACTCGACAAGCTTCTTGATAGAAAGCTTCTTGATGGCGCACACAAAGTTGCAGTCCCGCACGGAGGCCAAGTAAACGTCCCCGTAGTTGCCCCCTCCCAACTTGTGCAGCAGCTCAAAGTCGGACGCCTTCCACTCCGACCGGGGGGCCTTTGGGAGCGCAATGTAATCCGCCACGACTTGCCCGCCCTCGGCCGCCTTCATCCCCTCGTGCCACACGCAAGCAAACCAAGTGCTAAAAAAAAAAAAAAAAGAATGACAACAAGCACAGTGACGGAACGCTTCTTCAGGTCTGTCACACCAACGTTTTCAAACTTCGCCCCCTTCCTTTCTATGGTCCCTCGCTCTCTCCCTCTGTGTGGGTGGGTGTGCCATCCGCCCTCCCCTTGCAAGGCGTCATCTTAGTGTCCAATATAATATGAATAATAAATATATATATTATATTTGAAATCACTTGCTTCTTGTCTCCCAATGCAGATATGTAGGTGTTGCTGGGCAGCGGCGTCGTTCTACGCCGCAAACAGTTGCTCAAAGGTGCGTTCCTCAATGACAGAGAAGGCGCCTTCCCTGTCCTTATGAATGTAGTAAAACGTGTCCAGCGCCAGCCCACCGAGAGCCCTCACAAACTGCTCGTCGTGTGTGATGACAATCAACTGGAAGTGCTTCACGGCGCGGTGGTTGTCGATAAGTAGACGCAGTGACTCTGCAAGCGAACGGGCATTGTCTTCGTCAAGGTTTGTCGTCGGTTCATCTAGGGCAAGGATGCCACAGTCACAGCAAAACGCCTCACTCAGTGCAAGGCGAATAAGGACGGAGGCCAACACCTTTTGGCCGGCGCTGCACCGTCCACGCATGTCCATTTCACTGCTCCCACGTTTCATCACGACGCGGTAACTGTAGCTGCGCCGCGCCGTCGTCGAAGTCACATCATCCTCGGAACGAAGTTCAACGGTGTCAATGTCACTTCCCTTATACGTCAGCCGCCAGAGGTCGGCCAAAATCTGATTGATCTGTGCAATCTTCTCCTGGTGATACGACTGCACGGCCTTCTCCAAGGCCCTGTAGTACTTATCAATATCCGCAACAGCAATCTCCGTCGTTTGCACCTTTAGGAACGTCGATCGGTACCGTTTCTCAATGTCACTATACTTTTCACGTGCCAGTTGACTCTTGAGGTTCGCTACGTCTTGTACCATTGCCTCTACGTTTCCCTCCTGCTGTGCACGAAACTTCTCCAACTCGCCCACCTTTTGGCGGATGAGCTCCCGAATGCGTGGCACCGTTTCACGTGCAATAATGTCTTTCCCCAAAAGTGACTCAACTCCGTGAATCTGTCGGCGCTTCAACTCGGTGAGGGACTGCTCAACCTCCCGCAGCCGTGCCTGATCCTCCTCCATCCATCGTCGCTTCTCATAGATCTCAATGTGCTTCTCCACCTCCGCCGCCTGCCGGTGTTGGTCATCCAACACACGTCTCGACTCGTGAACTGCGTTACGCAGCTGCTTCACCTCCTCGGCAGCTGTTAGAGTTGCTGCCTCTGCCACACTCAACTGATCCCGTGCGCTAGCCAGTTGGTGTCCATGCCTCGACGCAAAATAGTCGCGCATTTGGGGCAAAATCACTGCAAGCATTCGCCCAGAGGTCTCTAATTTCCCAATGCGACTCTGTTGCGAAGCACATTCGGCCTCTCGACGCTCCTGTTGAAGGTCACAAAGCCGACTCTGAAGACGCGTGAGCTCCGCTCGAAGGTCCTCTTGCCCATTGTTAATGGCAGCAATACGTTCCTTGTAGCCGTTGGCCTCAGCTTTGTATCGTGCAAGCACCTCCTCCAGCTCACCCTGTCGTGTCAACTTCATATCCAACTGATAGTACTCTGCCCGTCTCGCGTTGAGCTCACTGACGGCTGCCTGGTCTGACTCCCCATCCTCGCGCCGCTGGGCCTCATTCAGCATTGTATTAAGACGATAAAGCTCCGTATTGGCGCTTTCATATTCCGCTGAAACCTCTTCGTATGTTCTAGGGGCCCCACTACCAATATCACCAACAGCAGCTGCTGCAGTCACCGCTTCCGCCTGCAGTTCTTGTATAGCAGCTTCCCTGCGGGAAAGTTGTTGCTTCAATGCCCGGATGTCACTGGCGACAGCGTTTAAATCAGTGACGGTATGCACCAAGTCCTGCACACACTTCATCTGACTCTCAACATCATCCCGCTTCCGCTCCACATCCTCCAGCAAGGCAGACTTGTTCGCCAGCTCCTGATTAATAGACGTCAGTAGCTGCTCCAGTTGTGGAACGCTCACCAACAGTCGTCTCACATCATGCATATCTGCCTCAAGACTCTCTAAACGACGTACCTTTTCTTCGGCCTCCGTCATCTCCAACTGTGCCTTTGCAACCATCTCTGGCGATGCCTCGTGATGTCTCTCGTGGAGCTCCATAAAGTGGGCTCGCTCCATGCCGTCATTAAACCCACGGTCACACACAGGGCACCTGCCCTCTACCCTAGCCACCTCCACAAAATTGGCGTAGCATGTTGCCATCGCCTCAAGTGCATGACGCCTGCTTCTCGCCTTACGCAAGTAATCACGAGCCTCATCAAGGACGGCTTCGAACTGATCAATTTCACTCAAACCACCAAGCGCCTTAACGCAGATGGCATGTTTCCGCTGCAATGCCACCTTTTCCTGCATAAGCTCCTCCATTCGGTGTGACTGCTTCTGTTGCAGTACGGCTACTTGACGGTCGATCTCCCCATGCTCTGCCTGAATAGCTCGCAGTGCACCCAGCTTTTGCTCCCTGAGCTGCTCAACCAAGAGCGACAGCTGCGACAAGGAGCGGCCCTCACCTACCTCGTGCCCAAACCTAGATAGCTGCGGTACAAGTGTCTCTTGCAGCCCCTCTTCAAGAAACCTTTCCTTCTCTGCAATTTGTGTCCGAAGCAGATTCATCTCCGCCTCACCACCCAAGCACTCCTTCTGCTTCGACAACTCTTGACGCAGCACTGCGACAACACAGTTTTGTGCATTTATCTTCTCCAAAATGTCTTGTCGTTGTTTATGCTTCTCTCCCCTCTTCCTCAGCTCCTCCATCGCCTCCACACGCTGCTCCAAGTTACATATCGTTTTTTTCAGCGCCTCCAGCTGTGTGACCCTGACGTACGGCTTCAACCTCCCCAGCGCCTCCTCGGCACCCATAATGCGTTGGTGCAAGTGAGTCATCTGCTCTTCTTTCATATCCTTCTCCTTGTTGTCCACATCCATTGAATGCAGCAGCTTGCTTCGTTGCTCCTCGAGCAGCTTCATGTTGTCATCAAACCCCTTCAACGTCTCGTCACGTTCCGCTATCGCCTTCTGCAGCTCCGCAGTCAAGTGCTCGTCCACGCGCTGCAGGCCCTCTTCATTCATGTCATTCTCGCTCAATACGAGCCCTGTCGAGAGGTTCGCAACAATCCCCTGAAGTTCCATACAATGCTGTGCATGCTTCCGTTCCTGCTGTTCAAGGAAGCTGATGCTTGAACGAAGATGCATCGCTGTCCCCTCATACTTGCGTTTATTTGCTTCAGCCACCTCAAGGAGGTTCGCCTTCTCCGACGCCTCTGCCTCGAGCCCCTTGATGCGCTCAGAAAACCCCTGCTTAAATTCCAACATAGCTTCCATCGTTAGCGTCGTCGGGGGGAGCGTCATTCGACTCAAGGATTGCTGCTTCTCATCTATGCGGCCTTGAATGATGGCGGCCTCCCGTGCTAAATTTTCCGCGTTCTGCTCCACAGCACTTAGAGCCGCAGTGACAGCATGCAGCTCCTTCAGCTGAGGCTCCAGTGACTTGGCTCTCTGTTCTATTGTCCGGATCAACTCCTCCTTCGAGGCAATGTCCAGTGTAAGCTGTTGCGCCTGCTCCCGGTGCTCTCGCAGCGCCATCAAATTAGCCTCGTGCTCCTTTTGCTGCCGGCGGAACTCCTTGCTGTTCTCGCGAAGCCTGTCCAGCGCCAACACATACCGCGTCGCCGCAAAAATCTCATCAAATATTTTCTTAACCTCCTTGGGGGGCGACAACGGCCAATTCCCGTCCTCCTGGTGGCAGAAGATGACGTACTCGAGTACCGCTGGGGAGACACCCAGCATCTCAGGCACGGCGCGATCCACGTCATTCGCACGGTACGTACTGGACACCACCTTGCCAGTGGCGGCGTCCTGAAAGGCCACCGTGCTATCGAGCGTCGTGAAGGATGTTTTGTTGCGGGCACGCACAGCCTGAAAGGAGCGTATTACCTGCATTACCTTGCCACCTTTCCCTGTGAACAAGAGGCGAATCTGCGCCTTGACATCCGTCTCGCCCATTACCTTCGGGTCGTACACGAAAGAACTCTTGTCAGAACCGCTGCCCGGAGGCATTTGTCCTGTGCAGGCGTTCAGCAAGGCTTCTATGATTGTCGTCTTCCCTGCACCGTTTTTTCCTAGAATGACGGTGAGAGGCTTCTGGAAAACGATTGTCTGACGGTGCACCGGGTTAGGATCAAAGCTACGGACCCCGCTGATTTGAATCTGTTCAATGCTCGTCATCCTCAGACACCACCTGCACTCACACAAACCCCTTCCCATTCAAGCGTTACACCCAAAGGAAAAAGCAACAGGAAATGGATAGTTCAAGTATGCAACGCTGGGAGAGGAGGAAACCGCATAGGCGTCTCCTCCATTCCCTCAGGTCATACACACAGCATGTGTGCGACGTTGTCCGCACGCGCGGCGAGCAACGGCAACGAAAAAAGTAAAGAAAATAAGACGGCTCAGTTTCATCCTTGGTTAAAAATAAAATAAAAAAGTTGGCGATGGGGCTTCGGAACTCCAAAAGAGGACTTCACACACACAAAAAAAAAACGATCCAAGCTCAAAGTGAACCCTCTTTGTGGGAGAGAAGCGTCACAATCCCGCATGCAACACGCTTACTTGGCACCTGTCGGGCGGAATGGCACCTTCGTTGTGAAGCGACGCTTGCGCAGTTCGACGGGGCGAGCACGGACAGTGCGGCTGTGGATGGCGCACGCGATGCAGTAGCGCTGCTTCATGTAAAGCTTGGGCATCGGAAATCCGGCACCGTACACGTTGGACGCTTCCGCCACATCACGGGCAGAGGCCTGGTCAAGCATGCGGCGCACAACGAAGCGTCCCACAGCCTTGTCCTTCGGCACAAGACGACTACAGTTGAAGCAGTGCACAGGCCTTGTGCGGCCACGGGAGCTCGGGGGCTTCGCACGGCCATGGTTGCGGCGCTTCGTCGTCATCCTTCTTTGTATCGGGTAGTAGTTTGCCTCCTTCGCTCTACAGTAGGATACCCAAACAGTGAGAGAGAGAGTGTGTGTGTAAGAAACACCATAGTGAAGAGCAAGCGGAGCCCAAGGAAGGCAAAGAGTCACAAAACAAAAACAAAAATTGTCAGTATGTGGAACAGAAAGCGGAGATTACACGAAGAAGGCGTGAGAGCTAAAAATAACGACAAAACAAATCTTCAATTCGCTCCTCGCTCTGGCAAGTGCGTACATGCTGTTTTCCTCTGGTGCTGCGTAGCGTGTCTGCTGGAACACTACAGTCAGCCGCAATCCCGCCCTTCCAGCGCAATGGCAGCGGTAGGAACAACACGCAGGAAACGTCCAGAGAAATATCTAAAATGGAATTACGATGAGGAGCAAACAAGAACAACAAGTAATAAAAATATATATACCTCACGGATCAACCCACGTTAAAGAACGCATCACTCCTCCCTGTCCTCCTCTCCCCTCCCTCCCCAACACACACACAAACACAGAAGCGCTACCACTGTCGCTGCTTGTCGTTAGAGTGGCGGATGAGGAAAAGTAATTCTCATACACTAATTTGGCTGTTCCACTCCTTTCATTGGTACTTCACTCTCATACATACTTCTCCTGCTCTCATTTTTTTTTTGACTGCCTCTTTTACACTGTACTGGGCAGCAGGCGGGAACCGACAACTTTTTTTCTTTTAAACAAAAGCCTATAAAAACGAGAAGCAAATAAAAAAGAGGGGGAGAGAGAGAAAGTAGGAATGGGGGTGGTGGCTAAACGAAACTCATTAAGCCCTAATCATGATGCTTGAACCTGCACCATTAATCTCTTGCATCCCCTACGCCATCCTCGTAAATGCCAAATATGGCCTCCGCTTCGGCAAGGCAGGGAGAGTCGTAAACTTTCATAATGCGCTGTTCACCCCGTCCCTTGCGAAGACTCAGTCGCGTGGTAGACGCATGCGCCATGATGTGGCCGCCAATGGGCTTCTTTGCATCCGCCTGAAACATTTGTGCAGAACCGTCTACGTTGGCGACAACCTGATTGGTAACAACCACGGCCACGCCATACTCCTCTGCAAGATTGTGCAATGAGCGAAGAAACTTTCCAAGGTGCATCTGTCTTGCGGCAAGCTCATTGCGTCCGGAGTAGTCTGTGCGGTAGAGCGCTGTGGCAGAATCAACAATAATTATAGCAAATCGATTTTCTGCCATCATTGCAGATGCCTGAAGGAGGAGCTGTTGTTGGTGGTCAGTGTTAAAGGCTCGTGCACAAGCGACGTTGGCAAGCACATCTTGCGGATCAAGTTTATAACGTTCTGCAACTGCAACCAGCCGTTCTGGCCGGAAGGTTCCCTCGGTGTCAATGTAAAGTGCCATCCCCTCCGCACCACCCTGCGAAATGGGTAGTTGACACGTGACGCAGAGTGTGTGACACAGCTGCGTCTTTCCTGTGCGGAATTCCCCAAACAGTTCAGTAATTCCACCCGTTTCAATGCCCCCGCCCAGCAGCTTGTCCACCTCACGGCTGCCGGTGGTCACCATGATGATCTCCTTGCGTGCCTCATGGTAAACCACCGCCGAGGTGAAGCCCATAGGCACCATTTTCGCACACTCTGCCATAATTTTATCTGCCTTCATTTCACTGATACCCTTAACAGCCAGAATGTTTTTTTTCGGGGCGTACGCAATGGACTCCACAGTGTAGAAGCCCGACTCCATGAGCTTCTTAATGTCCGCCGAGGCGATGCCGTAATTCTCCAGCACCTGAATGACGCGAAATCCACCGTTGCTGCCGGTGTCCATGTTTTGTTGATCCATCTGCTCCGGCTGCTGTTCAGGGGCTGCGACTGCATCAGGTGGGGTGGTTGCAATATCGTGGACCTCCGCCTCCATAGTCTTGCGTCTGCCTCTCTTGGAGCGAGTGTTCATCTCGCTCTTTCTGACGTACACGCACCGATTCGCCTTATTCCGCTTAATGTTTTTTTTTTGTGTGTGGTGCCACGTGACACATAACACGTGCAGAGCAGCAGCAATACACGAGGCCAAAAAAAAAATAAGTAAAAGAAGGGGGTGCTTGGCAGAAACACGTATTTAATAGCCCACCTCCAGCGTCTCCATCACAAAAATCCACCAACACTGCTCGGTGTATGCGCCCCTACTCGTGTAACTGAACATAATTGTAGGTGGTATTCTACAGTCGCAGACTCACACAACAAAACAGAGATGCAAAGAGATAAATTTATAGTAAGAGAGTCAGCTAAGCAAAAAATAAGTAAAAATAAAAAATAAAAAATATGCGTCTTCGCTGTGGGTCTCACTACTCTGCAAGATCTCGCCTTATCGGATGCGCTCCACTCCAGAGTACAGATCCCCGCACACCTTACATTTTCCCCCTGTTGCGCACTTCATTGCACATTTTTTGCAAAAAAACACATGTCGGCAGCTGTTGGCGCGGTATTGGGATTCATCGGCGTGGCACATCATGCACAACACCACCTCATCGATGCCAGAAAGCTCCCCTCCACCAGGCATTCAGTGCTTCTGTAGCCTTCGCTTATTCTTTTCTCTTGAGTTTTCAACTTCTGTCTGCGCCACCTTGCACCTATGCGTGAAGAGGAGGAGGGATGAAAAGCGCGGTGGGGAGTGAGTGAATAGAAGGTAGGAGGAGCAGAAGCCAAACATACCACCAGAGATAAATGTTCCCCCCCCACCCCTGCCTCCCCTGTTTGAAGATCCACCTTATTTCCGTTTCCACTTCGATGCCCCGCCCACCCAAGGCAAAGTCAACATGCACGGGGCAAAGGCCTGGAGAGAGAAACAAACACAAAAATTTTTAAAAAAAACACGCGCAGCTGCGTTATGTGTTCTCTCCCTCGCACACACTCTCTGCGTGCGTGGAGCGAGACACAACCAACGACGAAAGGAGAAGTCCAATAATAATAATAATAAATGTCGCCACCTTACGTTACGCTCAAATACATCATAAAAAAATGAAAAATAATAAAAACAACAACAACGAAAAAACATTGTGTTTAGTTTCCTTTTCGTGGCCCCGTTTGTCACTCCACCCGTATGTCCACAATAAAATTTAAGCGGCATCAAAAAAGAAAAAAAAAGCGACTCCACAACGACGCTTCAGCATTCACTTGTGCATCATGGCGTGCTGACGAAAAAAGGTTGGTTGGTCGAGCGGGCGTTCCAAACCTACCACTTAGTGGTGCTGTAAGGTGGAAAAAGGCATATTATTGGGGTGTATTTGCCAGGCACCCTGCAACACTGTACCCCTCCTCGCCGGCTTCCACAAACAAACAGCCCAAAAAGCGAGGAATGAAGATCAAAACAGGGTGCACATTACACGGTCAGTGTGTCGTAGGCGAGCCGGTCAATAATTTCCTTTTGCTGTGGGTAGAGTGACGTGAGGTGGTCTTTTGTAAAAAGCTCAAAGTCGGCGTAGTCAAAGCCCGGGGAGCACATGCATCCCACGACGGCAAAGGCACCCGGCACCTCAACGCTGGAGCCAAATATGACGCCTTTTGGCACGACAGCCTGCAGCACCTCACCCTTTTCAACGTTCGGGCCGACATTAATTATCTCGTGAGTGCCGCTGGGGTGAAGAATGTGCACGGTAAGCGGTGCCCCCGCATGGTAGTACCACACCTCATCCGACTTGATGCGATGGAAGCGCGAGGGGTTTTCGTGTGTTAGCAGGAAGTAAATGCTGGTATAGTAGCTGCGGTCTCCTCTGTTGGTTTTCATCACCTCATTTGAGCGCAGCACCTCCGCGAAAAAGCCTCCTTCGGGATGGGGCTGAAGGCGCAGATAATCCACCCAGTACTGAATGTTTTTGTTCATCCCTTTGCCGCAAATGTGTGCACACACGTGTACCCGTCTCGAAAGGAAACAATTGTTTTTTTCTTACTTTTTCTTTAAGACCCCCCACCACCACTTTTTTTTTGTTGTTTCTACAACCAAAAACCAAAAATAAACAAAAACAGCGTAATAGAGCTAAATTTTAAAGTGCAGATAAAGACGGCGTCGAGTTGCTTCAACAGACGCCACATAACATCCATCACCAACCACAACGATTTGCCCATGAATATTTGCCAGCACTTCAAGGTCATAGTACGAATAATACACACCATCTTCTTTACCACCTTCAGGAGTTGTATATGTTTTCACTTTTTCATTTTCACTTTTTTTTTTTGGGAGAGAGGGGGCGCTTTATCTTTTTCTCTTCTTTGTTTTGTTTTTGACGACATCATGTCAGCGAGGCACAATAGGCCCGCCGCTTGAGATCCATGACGTGGCGCTCCTTCGCTTTTTGTCGGTACTCCTCCAGAAGGTCGTCAAAGCGACGCCGGTCCGTGGCATAATCCACCTGCAACAACCTCCTGGCAATCTCCTCACCCTGTGCGTCAAGGGCCTTCACGTCTGCAGCAAGCGCCTTCGCTAGATTCTCTGGTGAGCTAATGGAATTCAGCAGAGGTGTCGATTGCAACACCTTCTGCACGGACTGCACGTTTTGCTCAAGTGATCGTTGCAGCTCCTCCACGTCAGCCCGCAGCTGATCAAGCACAGGCTGCAGCTTCAAGTTTTCGTTTGCCACTCGCTCAATTTCATCTATCGTTTGCCCACCAGCGTCGCGGATAGCCTTGAAAAATGGCAGTTGATAAGCGTAAGACTCTAGGCAGTTCGGATTCGATACAATGTCCTGCAGCATGGAGTCCGAGAGCAAGCCCAGCTGAGCGATAAGCGACTCCATGGACGGGGGCGCCACGCTCCCCCACAGGCTTGCCAGGTTGGCAAAGGCGTTCCCAACGGCGTCGGCCAGCTTTGACGTCGACGAATCCCACCCGCCGTTGGTGGAGCCGTCAGAGGAGGCTATGGAGATCGCCCGGCCGTCAAAGTACGTCACGATAGGGGGCACACGGGGAAACTTGGCGTCCAACGCCACGCAGAGCACTTCGGTGTAGCCACGCTCAGGGACGACGTGCTCCACCTGCAGAAATGTATCCGAGGCTGTCTGGTGGAGGACCGTCACGCTTTTAAAGCGACGCCGGAGCTCATCGATGTACGGCTGCATCTGCGGCATTTTCTACAGCGCACGCTGCGGCCATCGCATAAACAAAAGCCAAACAAACACACAGGCATAAAAGAAGAAAATGGAGACCAAACATGAGCGGAGAGCTAAGGCGCGTGAAAGATTTTTTTTTCTTTTTTTGGTGGGCGCCAGTGACGCACACTTCCCACAGAAAAAAACATAAACAAAAACGTAAACTTGCATTTGTGGAGACTAAACAAGGGCAAACGAAAAAATGTATCTCGCATTCATGACTGTGTCCTCTTCGCTACTCAGCTCCTCCCGCCCTGATTGCACACCATCGCCGCCACGTCCATTCCCGCAGCAGCAACCAAAGCAGATCCCTCTTGCAGCGACTTCTCCCACACTCGCCCTGGCGATGGTGCCACCAGTGGCAAAGTAACACGCACGACAGGCGTCACGGCTAGCGAAACCACGGCGTTGTCACTCGTTTCCACAGAAGCACACAACAGAGTTACAATAGCATCCAGATCAAGTGTCTCCAACAGGGCATCGCCCGGCGCGCCTCCCTTTGACGAAGCGGTGGCCAAATCATCCTTTCTGCATCGTTGTCGGGGAACCGGCGACGTCTCTGGACGCCTGTGACTCTTGTAAAAAAGCCATATACGGCTGCGGCCATTAACAACATCCCCCACGCCACGATCGCACGGATGTTTGCAGTTTGCAATGAGATATGCACTGTCATGGCGAATCTGCAGCTCCGTAGGGCCCACTCGCAACTGAAAGGAGTGTCCGGCAGACCACCTCCTTTTTGAATAGCTGTTGGCACTCGTTTCGGGAAAATATAGCCACTCATCCTCTCCAAAGACTTCATAGCCGTCAAAGAGAGACGCCGCTGCCCGCAATGGTTGCTCCTCTGCAGTGTCAACGCACGTCAGCACCACCACCTCCAACGTCACAATACCGGACCTCACATCCTCGGCGGAGGATGAATTCCTCACAAACGCACTCGTAGCCCAGGGACAGGAAAGAAGCGATTCTGTTTCGGTACAAGCTGAGTCACCAGGTGTGTAGAAGTACTGAGTACCGTACTTCTCTAGTCTTTGATTTAGCCGCTGCTCAAACTCCGTGATGATGACGCCCATGTTCCCATAGTTCCATGTTTCCGTCAGTCTCCCCTCATTCTGGGCTTCCTCAATGGCGTTGGCCTCCTCCTCAAGTGAGTGAGCAGTACGTGCTGCGTCAGTCTTGCCGTTGCTGTCGCTGTGGTTGTTGGCATCGGCATCGTTGCCCAGAGTCCCCAAAGGAAGTTGGTAGCGACGGAACCATGGACTTCGATAAACAGTTGTCCGTCTGCAGGTGCTCCGAAAACGCAAATCACCAGCGACGCCTCCTGAATTCCATGCGCCACAGACAAAGGAACGCCTGCTGAGGGAGTCGTCGCCGCAGCGTCGACGACCTAACGCGGTGTCACGACACCACGAGGGAAAGGCCTCCCACAGTTCTTTAGCTCCAATGGTGGAGGGGGACGGCGGGATGGTGCGGGGTGGTGCAATCCCGTGAGCTTTCCCTAGAGAAAACACTTCATCAATAACACTCGCACCATCCACTTCCTCGACAGCCTCGTCCACGTCACTCACTCGCCCCGTCGCAATTTGCTGCAGCAACAATAACCGAGCCACGTCCTCGCGATCCCCGCCTCGCGAGCATGTATGCAACAGCGTCTCCACTGCTTCCGCACACCTTGTGCCGTCCATTCCAAACCATCGGTTGTTACTCTTCCCCTTTGGGTAAAGATGCGTTTCAAGAACAAGTTACATAAAAAAAAACAGCATGGAAACGCCCGTGCGAAGACGCAAGAGGTAGGAGAAAACACACAACAAAAAACACGCACACGCGCACAACAAACACGCCTCACGGAGACAATGAAGTAGAGTGAGTGAAAAACGGCAAAACTAACTTTTCTTCTCATTGTGGAATTTTCCCGTCTCGTCTTCTTCGGTGGACACCAGCATAAGAAGAGTAGCAGCTTTCAACATCTGAATTTTTTTCACTGTGTAGAACGAAGAAGAAAGTAAGAAAAAAAAAAACACTTCTCCTTTTGTTCACAGCAGAGAGTAAAAACAGAACAGATAGATACAAAACAAAAACAAACAAAAAAAACAGTGTGGGCGGGTTGGAAACACACAAAAAGAGCAGACACAAAATAATAATAATAATAATAATAATAAAGACAGACGTGCGTGTCTGAAAGTGGGGGAGGGGGATCGTTTGAACAACAACAGACAAAAAAAAAAGGACTACACACATGACAACACTTTCATTTTCAAGTTTATCTTTTTCACAGCCGTCCCACACCTGTACATTTTTGCTGTTTACACATTTGTTGAAAAGGGAGACGCAGAAGCAAAAAATCGTCCAGGCCTCGGCATCTCCACCACCACCACCATTCGTACGTTGCCCCAAAAAATGAGTGACTGCGAAACTTGCTTCATTTGTACTTCCACAAGATGTTGTGCTTCACGTGCACCACTACGCAGAGAAAGATATGTTACAAAATGGACCAAATAAACACAAGATAAACCAACAAAGAAAGTGAGAATAAGAAATGGAAGCCTAAATGAAAACAAAATAAGGTGGAAAAAGAGTTCCCCAGCCACGTACTGCACAGTTACAAGCCATCCACAGATGGTTTGGTGGTAAACACCAGTCGGCCCCTCCGTTTCAGGGTGAGTTGACGGGGCACTTTTATTCCCGTATTCTGTGCCTTGTTATTACATTCCACAGGATTCTCAGCATTAAAATTGCTGCTATCATTCTTCTTGGCGTTAGACAGTGTTTGGGGCAAGAAAGACACTGGAAAACTGACGCGTTTCTTTATATCTGGAGGTCTCATGTGACCCAAACGCGTGCTGCTAAGGCCGCTTGTGCAAGCCAAATGATTTAACGGTCGCAGTGGCGATGCCGTCTTGGAGATGATGGGAAAATACGAGGACGAGGAGTAATACTCAGGTGAAAAGTCAAGTAAAAAACACGACAAGTTTGAAGAAATGTTCGGAAGTCGCAGAGCATAATTTGTAGGTGAGTTGGTGTTCTCCGACGCTTCTTCGTTGGCGGAGCCGTCAGTGCACGAGGACGCGATTGAGGAGCCCGTCAAACGGGCCGCAGCCCCGTCCGCATTTATTCTCGTTCTGGAGAAAGGGGATACGTGCGTCGTTTCCACCTCTATCGAAAGCGTGGGGAGCACCCGCGGCTCCACCGTACCGGCCCTATGAAAAGGCTCAATTTCCTCCAGCCGCACAGGTTTTCCCTCACCGAGGTCAAACCACTTATCACACCCGTCGACACGGACGACCGAGTTTGTTGCCGCATTTGGAGAAGGCGCAGGACCAGCGGTCGTAGACGTCGGCTTGCTGAGACTAACTTTGCGCGGAGACGGTACGCACCTCAGCGCCATCCCCTCAAAAAAGGGATGCGACAACGCCTCGTCCACCGTGAATCGCTTACTCGGATCTATAGTGAGAAGCGAACGAAGAAGACTCAACCCATTCTCCCCAAGCACCTCGCAATATTGGCAACCAAGGTAGTCTCCTGTCATCTCTGCCCGCGTTTTACAATGTTTGGTTTGTGCTGATTGTTCTGCCCGCGCCATGGAAATACATCTACTGCCTTGCATCATAGAGGATGGAAACTCACCCACCCGCTGCCGAATAAGGGTAAGCTGTTCATCCTCGGATTTACCTGGAAAAAGTGGCTCACCCAGCGCCAGCTCCGCCATGACAGTCCCAACCGCCCATATATCAGAGGCATAGCTGTATCTCGGCGCCCCCAGTAACATTTCAGGACTTCGGTACCAACGTGTCGCTACGTACTCCGTAAGTGGTGGCAGTTGTCCCTTTGGTGTTTCCAGAAGACTACCACTCGTTGTCGTTGCGGCTTGGGGAAACCCTACCGCCCGTGAGACGCTGAAGTCGCACACGACTGATGAGAAACCATAACGCACAAGAATGTTCTCAGGCTTCAAATCACGGTGAATAATGCCATTGCTATGGCATGAACGCACCCCCACAAGCAGAGTAAAGAGAAGTTGCCGCAGCTGCGACAGCGGCACACCGGAGGAGCTCCGTCGAAGGACATCTAGTAGGTTGGCCTCAACGTACTCCATCACCAAATACAACCTCCCCTTTTCACGAAGCGCACGTGTAAGTTGCACCACGTTTGGTTCACCTCGCAACATATTAAGTATGCGTAACTCCCGAATCATCGCACGCATGGCATACTCATTTCTATGCATCTCCTTGAAGCGCTTGACGGCACAAATGGCTCCGGTGGACTTACACCGGCACTTGTAGACAAAGCCGTAGCGGCCCTCTCCCACAACACTGACAATCTCGTAGGCGTCCATCGTTTGGCGCACTGAAAGAGCTGCCCGTCTCGCTTTGACCTTTTCTTCTTCTCTATACAGAATACACACACACAAAAAAAAAAAAAAACAACTTTCGAGGCAGCTTGGTGCTTTCGGTTCCTTTTTATTCCTGTTTTTTTTGCTTTTCCCGCTATTATGTGCAAACAAGTGGGGGGAGGGGGGCTCGTGCGAGCACACAGACGAACTTATCAGAGCCGCCCCTACCCAGCGGCACACCCACCCACGCTCCACAAAAGAAGAAACCGCCAACAGCTACCCACAAGTAAAAAGAAGAAGAAGAAAAGGACGATTCAAGCAGTGAATCAAGGACAAAAGCAACAATAACAGAAAAGCATAAAATAGTACGGTGACAAGTAAATACAAAAATGACCAAAGAAGAGAAGTGTTTGTGCGATAACACCGCCAAAATGCGGAGAAGAGAGTTTAACACAGTAATAATTATAATTATTATTATTTTAAGCGTGTGGGGAGCCATGATCTCAGCAGCTCCACCACAAACATCAAAACAGACTGTCACACAATCAGGACATTGCAATTGCCCTAAATGCGGATGTGTCGTTGGCACTATTAGATAACTGTGTCACCCATGAATCTGCATGGCATACATTTCGCCTTTATGGGTTAGGGGACTCATCACAAGTAAAAAGCTAGAGCAAAACTCACACATACACACACACACAATTACAATCGCTACTGCGGGCGTGTTGAAGTGAACGAAACGTCACTACGTGAATTTACCTCCCTGCATGAGTGGCTTCCAAGACCTTCCATCATATCCGTACAACTCTCCACACGCTTACGTCACCCCAACTGAGCTATCAACCGCTGCAGGCGTAAACACCACACAGGCCACTGGCAAAATAAGTATGCCTTCCTCATCTTCAGAGCCTGCTCCAACAGCAACGCTGATCAATGGGGGGAGATGGTTTACAGTGGTTCTACTCGAATGAAGCGGGGGGAAACAGGCAAACTGCGACCAAGTGTTATGCCAATCTGCACTGGAAACACGGTCATTGTGACCGCATCCTTCGTTTGGGAATGGCTTCTCTCTTCACAACGCTGAAGAGGTTGCAACTCACATTGCATGAAATTCCTCAACAGTGATGAGTCCTCCTCCCCGCCGTCCATCGCGGCGTCCTCACTGTCGTCTGCGACTAATTGACGCGAATTTCGTAGACCTGGACCCATGTCTGTATTCGCTGAATTATCCAAACAACGATACCCCTCAACACCTCTCGATTGCTTGTAGACTGTAGTATCGATGCTGCTCACAACTAACAGGGCTGACGTCGCGCAGAGGCCGTGGATATCATCATTTTACTTTTCCAGACTTTTAGCAAACCTGTTAGGCGGGACACAGTCTCAAAAAGAGACTCCGTTTCAGTCTCTTTACATCCGTCGCCCAAGGCACATATTGCATCCGTCCTTTCTTGGTCTGAGAAGCTGCAAGAACAGACGACGCACAGGGAGTGGTGGGCGAGCATACATTCACCCAACAAAGAGTGATGCTGTTCCATCACACTTGCCACCTGCTCAATGAATGCAAAGGAGTTCAGCTGTATTTCAGATCTAGCCACACCTTGCTCTTGCATCTGTCGCCTCTGCTCTTCCTTTTCATTCTTCTTTTGCAATGACTCTGTCGCGGTGGCTGCCCTCTTCTCACGAACCTTACTTAAGCGCAAAGCCGTCCCCATCGTCTGAAGCGTCGCCGTCGCTTTGGCCAACTTCCTCTTCATGTCACGCATCTCCTCAAGACGCAGTGACTCCTGTTGGCAGAGGATTTCCATTTTCTTGCTTTGCTGCTCAAGCAGAGTCCTGTAGTGGGAGACCTCCTGAGACAGGTACTTGTTTTGATCCTGGCCGACGCGAAGTTGTTCATTTTCTTCCTGCAACTTATCCAGTTGCTTTTGCAGTTGTGGTGAGCGGAGAGAATTGTCCCCCATGTCGTCCTTCTGGCAGCGCCCCCGCGACGATGCCAAGGCACGGCATTTTTTCTCCAGCGACGCATTCAAACGCCCGGCGGCGGCAACACGCAGTCGGAGGGTGTCAACAAAGAACGCCAATTTATTATTTTCAGCTGTCAGTTTCGCAATGGTGGCGCGTTGAGCATTTTGCACAGTGGCTGATTTACTCGCCCGCGTCTTTTCTTCCGTGGAAGAGGACGCCTTCTTTCGTGGGCCACTGCCGTTGCCCGGACCGCGTCCCACTCCCTCCCCTTCTCTGGTGGCACGGGAGAGGGAGCGGGTGCTATGCATGAGACCGTCGTCCCCTTCACGAGTCGATAACCCCTTTGCAGGGGCGTTCTCCGTCAAGCCCTCGGCTTGCAGTTGCGAAGGCGAGTAAATGATGTCATGAGTGCGCAGTCGGTTTACAAACCCCTCTAGATCGTCGGTAGTTGCGAAGGCCGGCAAGGCTTCCCCGCACGCCTTGAAACGAACCATCTCAATGTACTGTAAGACCTTAACACGGTATGTGTCATTCACGCGTTGAATGTTGTAATTCTGATCCCGCAGGAAACTCACCTCCTTTTCTAACTCCTGTATACACCTCCGCAACTTCCTATTTTCCAGAGCCAAAGCAGTCGTCATCACGGTACGCAGTAATGGAGGTGCCGTCGTCGTCGTTAGGCGCGTTGCCTGGCAATAAATAATGCTTCACGCCTCGGGCAACGAAGTGACAGAGTTCCTGACAAAAACGATACAACCACAAATGGCGGTGCCCCGCAGAAGGAGCCAGTGATTTCCTATTAACTAATTTCTTTCTGCTTTGACTCATGCTTCCAATTTTCTTGCCGTGTGTGTGTACGGGTGTTTTGTTTCACCGCCACTGCTTGGGGCGTACAAAAGCCCTAACCAAAATGTGTTGTGCCCCCCCACCCCACCCCACCACCACCCAGAGAAAATGGCAAACAAAAAAAAAAGAAATGAGAAGAAATGAGTAAAAAAACAACTTCTGTTGTCGGGCATTTGACTTTCCTCGTCGCTGAAAGGCCTACCCACACACGTACTCACCGTAAACGCAGCAACCATTCTCGTTGTGCCGCACATGTGGCCAAGCACCGAGGGACACACGTCTATCGATAGGCGTACTGTGTATGCGTAGATCCCGCCTCCTCTTTTCAAGAGCGCGGCACGCAGCCAAACACTTGTCACATGCGCATACGCTTCACCCCTTTCATGCCCGCGTGACTCCCTCCCTTCTTTTTCACGAAGCGGCTACTGTTGTCAGTATGCACATGTGAAAGATGCTCCAGCCAAAACAATCATCCCCTTGCCTGAAAGCACCTTTCCTTACGCCTTCTTTGCACTCTTGCGCTTGCGGCCCCTCGTCAGCGGCTTCGTCATGTTTTCTTTTTTTTCTGCTGCGTCTGTCCAGCAGTAGGTTTCACGACTTTGAGACGCCCACGTTGGTCGGATGGCACGCGAGAGGCCATGTGCGACTCGACGGCGGAAACATAGTTTGCCCGTGCCTTCGCCTCGACCGTATTCCGCCGCTTGCTGTGCACCGTCTTCTTCTTTGAATCCCCAACGTACTTGCGCAGGGCACCGTCACTCTTTACACGGGACTTCCTCTTTAAGCCTTTTTGTACCATTTTTTCACCTTCTCCTCACAAACTTGTTTGTTTGTTTGTGTGTGTGAAGAGCAGTAAGGAAAAAGAACAGGGTAAAGAAAGGCTTCAAATGACGTTATAACCTGCAGAGAAAAGCAGTAGGAGCAACAATCGTGCCACACGGCAAAATATTTCAATCCTTTTTGCTCGTGTAATTCGGTATTGAGATATGCGTCTTTTTAGCTCGCACACTCCCATCATGTACATGAAATCCATTCCTCATGGTTTTATTTCGTTCTGTGGTTTGTTTCATTGGTTTTCTCTTTTTTTTTTTTTTGTCATCTCTGCATTCATGCATAACTACACAAACATACAGAAATAAAGGTATTTATGTGCATAGGGCATCAGGTGGGTAAATCACCTGAAGCCGCGTCCGCGTGCAAGCCTCTAGAAGTTCAGAGACACCACACACGCCACGCCTCGCTTCACCCAGTGCTCCGGCTCGAGGTCGGTGGGAATGCAAATGGGCAAAATAAAGTTCGTTGAGTGTCCAGTGGTGCTCAGCGTGCCGGCGCGGGTCAGCGTCTTGTACACTGGGCACACATAATCCTTAGGGTCGTTGACGTGGTCGACCCGCGGGTCCAGGTGAATGAGCGGCATCTCCACGTACAGCTCCTTTGGTCGCGACTCTGCGAGGGTGCGCATCGCAGCGTCCCACCGCGCGCCCTCCATGTAAAGTCCGTACACAATGGCCCCCTCCGCACGCGCCTCCACCTGGGAAAAATCCTTCTCCTCTAGCAGCTCAAAGGCGAAGGAAACGGAGTCAATGGCGACGCTGGTGCGACGGGCATAGTTCTGCAGTGTGCCAGTAAGAAACGCCTGGGGGAAGAAGAATCCGCCCATCCAGAGAACCTTTGGCACGCCATTGTCGTACCACGACTGAATAAACTGCACGCGTTGTACCAAATCGTCAACCCAACTCGAGAGAGGCTTCATGGATGGATACGCCAAGGCAACCCATGACGCGGGGACGGCGTTGATGAAAAAGCTTGACCCAACTGCCTCAAGCTCTGCTGACATAACGACTTCACCTCGCACCGCCTTGGAAAACTCCGCGAGACTGGTGCGAACAAAACGAAGAAGACGATTGTACCGCACAGCCTCCTGAACAAGAACAGTATTCATGGACTCCTCGTACCGTGTAGGATACTTTGCATAAAAATCCTGTACGTTAAACATCTGGGGCAGCTTCTCTTGGATGCCCTTTGCCGTCCGTGTTAGCACCTCCTCGCGACTCATGTGTGATGATCCCGACTCTTCACGCGAGACGAGAGATAAGATGGTGGAAAGGACATTGGCACTTTCGCTTTGTGCACATGTGATGTCAGCATTGTCATGTAAGCCAAAAATCTCTGGGTCCGGATTCAGCGGCCAGGTGCTGAAAAGATTCAGGTAGTGGTGTCGGTCAAATGGTTCAATGGTGCGGTACAACCCGGAGGGCGAGAAAGCGTAACCATCGTTTAGCACATCGGGGTTAATAAACGTTTTTACGAGAGCCAACATGCAGCGTCTGTCCCAGTCATCCGTCACACGCCCACCGTAGTTAATCTCACATGTAAGGAAGGTTAGCACGTCAAAGGGAACCTCGTCGTAGAGAGACATAAACTTGCGAAGCTGCAGGAGGCAGACGTTACGGTCGGAATCATTGAATTCGTAGGCGATGTTAAAACCCAAGGAGCCAAACTTGCGACGCTCCTGAATCACGCCATGGAAGAGGCAAAGTGCGAAAACCATCTTTTTAAACTCATCAGGTTTGCTCGCGTGATCTAAATCCTCGTCGGTGAGGCCGTAATACGATCGTGTCACATTTGCACGCAGCCCCATGGGCGGTTCATTAGTCATTTTCACAGCGATTTGCAGGACAGAAACAGGGAACGACTCCAACGGCATCGACGTCAGCCAGAGACGAAACTCCTTTCGCACGGTTTCAGGAGTAAAGGTTTCCACAATGGCCTCCAAGGTTGGCATCCATGAGGTTGCCAAATGACAATTTTGCAGAAGCACCCACTGACCACGCTCTCGGCCGTTATTCAGTAGCTCCTCCGCTTTGCGTCCTTGTCCCTGGCCGAGTGACACCTTGTCCATCTTCTTCGACATCCGCATTTGTTCCGCAAAGCGCAGAAGATCATTCATGGGGTCCGAGCCTGGCGAAATGATAAAGATAAGTGGTGTCAGGCATGTACTGTCCTTGTATGCATCCATAAGATCAAACTGAGGAACAAGAATAAACCGCTCCCCCATGAAAAACTTCACAAATTCCTGAATAGCTGGTGCAAGTTTGTCCTTCCGGAAGCAACGTGTAATGATAAGACGCCGCAGCTTCGTCTCCCGTTCAATCCATTCACCCACGAGGGGGTACGTATGTGCCGAGGAGCTGTCAAACAGCATCTTATAGTGTTCACAATTTTCAGACACGTGTTGAGCAAACCCTGCAAAACCAGGGAGACTGTCACTGACAAATTGAATTTCATTCCAGGAGTTGTCGGTGAGCCATTCTGGGGCAGGGTTTGCCGCGGTGCCTCCTCGGCTTGTTGGCCCTTTTAGCAGGTAAAGATACTCGTCGCCGTTAAGTTTGCCCTCCTGCTGCAGGATGGAGGTGCAGAGAAAAAAGGAGAACGTCAACTTGTGACGCTCAAACAAGGAACGGCAGACATTCGTGTAGAAGGAGTACATAAAGTAGTCTACTAGGTTGTTGACACGTGTCTCGATGTCTTCAGCCGGCTCCGTTTTGTCTACCGCAAGCAGCACCAGGTTAATGAACCACTGGAGGGAAAATTGATACATGGGATCCACCATGGCAAGCTCCGAGACGCAGAAAAAAAGTAGTGCGCCACGATATGCGTGGGGACGATATTTATCTCGAGTTTCGTCAATCGTCTTCTCCGTCTCCCGCGCCCGTCGAAGATCATCCTTAATTTCCGTGGACTTGAGCTTACTCTTTTCTAATGCAATGATAAGGTCCTCCTGGTCGAGAATGTCACCCTCCGCCTCTTCTAGCATACTCAAGATTTTCTCCTGCATCTCTTTAAGCTCCCGACTCTTCTCCGCGGAGTCCCGAATCAGCTTTTGTTTCTCCTGCTCCAAATCACTGCGTTCCTTTTCCACCGTTTTGCCCAACAGCTGATCCTCCAACCCGCTGCGTGTAATAAAGAAGTTCAACAAAGACACCATCACAATAGTCTCTGGAGTGTAGGAGGGATTTGGAAGCTTCGTCGTCATGTAAAAACGAAAGTTTCTATCGTACGGGATCGCGGAGTCCCCGACACGAATGTGGGGTGTGCTGCCAATAAGGAAGACATTACGCAACAGCACCGGCTCCAACGCTGGGTCAAGAGATTCTCCCACATTTTCCAGTAAACACGGAAGGCCAAGACGAATGGCACCTTCCACAATTTTCATGAACTTCTCCTCCGAGGCCTTACAAACCTGCAAGTTGTCGTTCCTGTGCCAATTTCGAATCCACTCATTCGCTTGCCCCTGTGGATCAATTAAGAGCGGCCACGTCCGTGCATTTGTGAGAATGATGGCATTCTCCGTAGAAAGTGAATCCTTTGGCAACCCACACACTTGCCACTCCTGTATCCGCACAGGATCCCCAGTGGTGGCGACGAGGTCCATGTGTTCACTGGTCTTGATGCCGACCCTGGCGAGGATGCCAGCCCATGCATCAAGGAGATGTCGACGGTAGGGACCGGTGAGGGGGCCGCAGTACGCAATTGAGGCTGCAGCCACCAACATATCCCCCGATATACACTCCCGCTGTGCCCTGTATTGTTCAACGAGCTCCATCCATCGCACCTTCTCGCCACCAAGGCCGTCAATAAGCCGGGCAGCACGTTGCAGCTTCTGACTTATCTCCTCTACCTCGTTTTCAAGCTCCATCTGTGTTTCTACAGCCTCCGTGAACTCCCGCTCAAGCGTCGCCACAGCCTCAACAACAGCATCCAGTTTCATGCGTGTATTAGCGAGAGCTGCGTTGACACGTCGCAATTCACTTTCCGCCGCCGCAAGTCTCTCACGCAGGGGCTGAATCTCACGATTCACAAAAAACCACTTGTACATTGCACGCACCCATTGACACATCGCCATACATGGCACGGAGACCGTCTTCACCTTTTCCGGCAGGAACTCTTCGTTATCATAATACGCCCTCACCTTCTCAATAAGTGGCATATCCATCGCCTCGCGGTCAAAGCCACCCTTCTCAGGGGGCGGTACCAACGTGTCCAGCAGCTGATTCGCATTCTTCATGTACGACTTGGCGCACAGCCACCAATCTGGGGTTTTCTTGGCTCCAGGTGGTCCCGTATAAAATTCTCGTGGGCAGTTTCCAAACGTGAGCAGCAGTGCGACGGCCTCCATCACGTACTGTACACCCTTGGGTGGGTTCTGGTACTTGTTCAACTCGGAAATTTCAGCCGCCTTAATCCTCGATAGCACCTTCACCGCCTCCTGTAGGGCGGGTTCAGCCTCCGCCAATCGATCCGCACATTCCCGGCGCATCTTGGAACACTCCTCTGCCTTTGCCGTCGCAACGGCCTCTTCCTGCCGCGCCGATACCTCCTTCTCCGCGGCATCTTTGCGATCCACACGTAGCTGTTCCATAATCTCCTGAATTTCCGTCTTTTTCCTCTCTAGAACAGGCTGCTGCGCCTTCAGTTGACTCTCCAACTCGACGACACGCTCCTCCGTATCGTACAACTTCTCTAGTCCGTTCTCCAGGCGATTGCACTGCTCCAGTACAAATCGTCGTTTGTTCTCCACAAGAACCGTGTAATTGTTGAGCAGGGAAAGGTAGGACGTTGGTGTCACATAGGAACGACGGTGTGTCTCCACAAAAAAGCGCTCCGTTGTCTCCGACGCAGACAAGTGCATTGATTTAAAGCACTCAGCGAGACTTTTCATCTCCTCATTCTGAATATCCAAGTTTGCAACGGACAGCTGAGCATTAGCCACGGAGAGAAGTGCTTCACCAGGCCACTCTGCAAACCAGTCAATCGTACAGCAGGTAATTAATGAAGGAAACATACGTATTCGACTGCGAAACACCTCACCAATAGGTGAAAATGCCAAGACAATATGAAGGTTCGTTCGAACCTCCTTAATAAACCTTGCATATACCGACACCTTTGTCGTTGGCAGATTCTCGCTCATACACACACCCTTAAATTTGTTGTTGATGAGCTCAATGTCCTGGTCTTCAAATAGGTTAGGTACATCGCCTGAGGTTAGGAGCCCGGCGACATCCTCCATCAGTGTGGGGTGAACCAGTTGGGTATCTGAAAACAGAAAGGTGCGTTTTCTCTCGTTCTTTCCGCAGTCCAGCAACAATGTCGCCAGCGACTCATGCCACTCCTTTACACCAAAGTTCTTTGTAAACTCAATCGTGAAGACGTCCATGTCGGGAATGAGAAAACACGCGAGCCGGGTCAGGGACTTACGGCCGGAACCACCAATGCCCAGTAGAAGACAGTGACCATTTGGCAAACCCAGTACGCGGGTGATGCGACAAACGTGCTCAATGGCATCAAGGAAGAGCACAAGATCCATAACGGTCTCATTGGCGTCGTTGTAGGCGTTTAGTTGTTCGTTGAAGAAGGAAGCAAGAACATTTATGTCATCAATTTGACTGTAACTTCGGTCATGATCAGACATAAAGTCCCCAAAGATGAGTCTACCTTCCGGCACCAACGCGTGGTACCCACCCTCGTAGCCCAACATTGCGAGTTCCTCATTGAGAAAGGCAATAAATTGTTCACGGTCTTCTGAGCAGATGAGCCGGTCGTAGAACACACGCTGCATCTCATGCATCCATTGCTTCACCAACACCTCCTCGTTCGGCACACTCTTCGCGTCACTGGCAAAAATCATGGGGAACACCCGCATCACATCACGCATATTAAACGAATAATGCACATGGGATGGCGTCGGTACAAAGGCTTTGCGGCAGTTTCCAAAGACCCGTAGAGTGCCTTCCACGAGTTTGGAGGAAAGTTCAATGAGTTCCTCCTTCACACCACGCTGATGAAGACCCCCTGTGAGAATCGTGTTCAAAATGGTCCGCTTTGACACCTCCGACATCTCGGGAAACGACACATAGTTGAGGTAACGCATGAGACGGTTTGACACTTGTGTGCGGCTTCCACCTGGCGGTCCCATCGCCATGACAAACGATGTGTCAATGATAGCGTTCCATCGGATGCCACCTGTGAAACCGTAGAAACCACCATGACCCAACAACTGACGCAGCAGCTCTAACGGTGGCTGGGCGCCGTAGCGTTCCTTTTGTGGCAAATTCGCATCATCAATAAAGACGAGAAAATGCTTACCGATGGGGGCACCATACACGTGGGAACGGCGCTTGTCAAATTTAGACATGAGAGAGTTTTGCAGCACGCCCGCCTTTGTCTGTGGTGAAAACGTAAAGGTTAGGCCAAGGAAGCGGTCTGGTAGCCCACCAAGTACAAGATCACTCACAGAGACCGTCTTGCCAGTGCCAGTCGGGCCAACAGCCACCACATTTGCTTTTTGCATCAGCAGGTGCCGCAGCACATACTTCTGGCGTGTGTTGTCTATTGTAGGCACCATAACGTCTTCGTACTTTGTCATCCGCCCAATGTCACACCTCTCGCAGAGGTCATTCCAGTGCACCCAACGTGGCTCCACCTCATCCTCGGGTGAGGCGGAGTAGACAAAGCAGTAGTCGTAGATACTTCCTTCAGCTGGCAACGAATCAGCATGGTTGTTACGCTGAGCCACGGTACGCAGTATGTTGCTAAATTGCTCACGACTGTTCTCGTCACACGTGGCACCAATGCTCCAGATAACAGACATAAAAAACAATGGGGTGATGCACTCTGCAAGAATATCCTCACGTTCTGGGTTCAGTGGTGGTTGACCAGGCGGCGGTTTAGGCACCGAAAAGGACTGGATGTAGCCATTCATAACGCGGAAAAAGGAGTGCACGAGACAAACGTTTGTTGACGGCACATACTCCTTCAAGGTGGGCCCGAACAAATTCCACAAGTTCATCCATATACATGTTAGTAAGATCCGCAAGGTAGTCTTTTTGCGAGGTGAGAAACACCGGAATAGAATCCTTCCATGTCTGCACAACAGCGTACGTCGGAACACATGCTGTTGGATCCATGTAAATCATACCACAACGCGAAACGGTGGCGGGTGAGGCGACGGCGAGATCCTCCACCTCAAACATCATCGTCATATCACGGTTCATCTGAATAATTTCACCAGAGACAAGGCAGAGCTTTTTGTTTTCATCCAAGACTGTGTTCATGGACTCAATCCAGAGGGCATCAACCGGGCCGTCAAACATCACCCAGTGTTTACCTAACTGCGCCCCCTCATCACCATACTTCGCGGCACGACGGAAGAGAACACACAGAACACCATCCTTCCACTCCCCATTCTCATCATACGCGCCGTACAGTTGATCCATCGTGACAGCCTTGGGGTTGCAGACATGAGTGTAGACCTTCATGTACTCCCTTGAACCAACATCCTTTCCCTTGCTCTGCAAGATGGCGCATTCCGACAAGGCATTCTGCAAGGCGGTGTATGCCATCGTCTTTCCACTTCCAGCGGGACCCACCAACATCAGGCCATGACGCAGCATTGTAATGTCGTAAAGCTGTAAACACTTATCAATAAAGGCAGGCACAGGTTGAAGTTTATCGGCCGTAACAACTTGTCGAAGAAGGTCTACAACAACGCCGTAGTCCGTTGAGGGAAGCTTTGTACCAGGAAATAAATCACTGATAATTCCCTCAAAGAGCGAAATGTCATCCACAAGAAACTTGGGCACATTGGAATCACGTAAGGCTCGAAGCAGTAACAAATCCTCCTCTTCGTTTGGGCATTCTCGCTTGTTTAGCCCAGCAGCAGAAATGACTGTAGTCACCGCACGCATACCAAAGTCATAGTGATCCTGCGATGAAAGCTGTTCCGAGCTTAGCTTAAATGTCATCACCATCTTGTGTGCGAGGCTGCGCGCCTTTTTGTAGCCATACGAAAACAGACGAATCTCACCAATGAGGGCGTAGTCTGGTACCATGCACGCCACTGGGCGGAAGAGAACCTTCAAGTTATCTGGCAATTCAGTACGTCCGGCGTAGCCGGGGTTCATTGTGATGAAGACGGCATGAGTGGGATCCACAACCACCTCGCTGTCCTCAAAGATAATACGGTACTGCTTTGTGAGGCAGGCCTGCTGAAGATCTGTCACCTGCTGAGCCACAACAGAGAGCACCTCCACATCAATACGGTTAAACTCATCAAAGCACGCCCATGCGCCAGCCCATGCAAGACCTTTAAAAAACTTTGCCATAGAGTGACACGTCATACCCTCCTGACAATTGAACACAACACACTGCTTTGCGAGCGCTTTGGCCAAGTCTTTTGTTGTCTCAGTCTTGCCAGTACCAGCAGGCCCCGCAGGAGCCCCACCAAGACAAAGCGCCAAAGCCCCTGTGAGTGTTAAGTAAATGCGATCGGTGAGTGGCGTCACAACAAGGCGACCTGTATTACCAAGATACTCGCCGCCGTACACAAAATGAGCGTCCACCTGCTTAATGTGGCATAACTCATCTTCAGGGTCAAAGTAAAACCGCAGTTGCTTCATCCAATCAAAGGAGTGCACAGAGCTAACTTGGTTGCGCTTCAGCAACTCCACGGTATCCTTTGCGTGCACCTCCACAGTAATGAGAGCTCCCATGTTGATTCTTTCGCGTGACTTAAGCGGTGACTGCACAACGTCCACAAGTTCATACAATTTGGTTTCAAGGGTGTCAAAGAACTTTTCCACGCCTCCTTGGTGGGTCAACCCAGTCTCGCAGCCGTTCGTCCAAAATATCTGCGCGACAGCAATGACACACTGCGCGGGCCACCGCAATACCCATTGTCGTCGCGGGGTCCTGGTGTAGTCGTAAAAGGCCTGCCGCAGCTGTTCATGCACCGCGTTTTTCATCATACTTTCTACCCACTGCAACCACACCTCCACATTCCCATCCGGTATGACAGGCTGCACGCTTGGCAAGTGTTCCCCCTCCGCGCTAAAAAATCCAGTGATTACACTATCATTCCACGCCAGGCGGCTAATAAACTCAAACAGTTTACTGATGTGTGTATCAATGCGCTTCACCTCCTTCGACTGCGAGAGAATCTCAAGCAGCTCCTCATCGGACAAAAAGTAAAACCGTGGGAAGGTCTGACGTTTCTCCGCCAGGTAGTCATTGAGACCGTGTTGAACCTCCTCCAAGATACGGTTCGACTCCCGAAGACTTTCAAGTAGTTTGCTCGTCCCGATGCAAAAATCCAAAACATTCGGTTGATGGTTAACATTTCCCATAATCCGGCGCCATGTTTTATCAACCCGCTCAAACAATCTGGAGAGGCGTGGGAGCTGCAGGGCAATATCCTCGGAGCTGAAGATGGGCTCCAGGTACCGCCACGAGCGTTGACACTCCAGCCATTGCTCTATAATGTCCGAAATGAGGTTTAGCGATCGCTCCCAGTCCGTGATTGACTCCTCGTAGAATGCTTTAAACGGGGAAAACTGCAGTTGTTGTGTCAGGTTTAGATGCTCGTCCAGAAACTCCACAATCTCCGAGGCGTCCTTGACAATAAACGTCCCAGTCTTTTTGTAGGGCTCAATGACAAACATTCGGGTCTCCCACTTGGCACGCATGTCCTTCAGGCACTTCTCAATTTGTGCCTCCTTTCCAGCAACCTCGCAATGAGCCACAATGAGTTCCTTGTGGCACAGCAGTGGTTCAATGTCGTCCATCAATATAATGGTCTCGCCCGGCACAAGATTCATATTCAACTTCTCCGAGAGGCCTTTCCAGTGTCTCTCTTTCATGCCATGCTGACGCAAGGATGTTACCACAGGCACCCAAGGCTTAAACTCCTCCACCCTGGCGCGTATCTCCTCCACAATCTTCAGTGTGGCATTCTTATCTTTGAATGTTTTGGCCAGTTGCGTCATGGTCTTAAAAGCACTCATCACCACGTTCTCAATTTCGTCGGGGTCAAGCGAGTCAAACGGGTCTGCGTGCCAACGACGATAGCAGTCTTGCCACTGGTACGTTGTCAACCACAAGTCACTGTATGGTTTAAATTCTTTCTCGAGGTCAAAAACATTGCGGTAATCGGTCAGTTTATCACCAAAGAGCCGTTGATCGCTGTTGATGGAGCGAGCCTCCTCAATGCATTTCCGGATTTCAATGCTGTTCATCTTAACCATGGCAGCCACCTTCTCAGCCTCGGAGGAGTCCGTGTACTTGGAGAAGGTTGCCACAACACGCTGCAGGCCATCAACCTTTTTGCTGAATTCCTCACCCTCCTTCAGCAGCCGCGCATGCAACTCCTCCTCCACCTTCTCAAGCTGCTTATTAGTGTCTTGGATACAAAGCGCCAGCTGCCGCGGCCACGCGATGGCCTCCCACTTTTGCCGGGACTCATCGTCGCTCAACTCGTACTGAAAACCATCAAGAATGTTGTAAAACTGTCGCATCTCCTCAATGTCAACAGTCAGCTCGGCGACACGCTCTGGTGTGTTCGCAATAAAATTTTTTAGCTCATACAGCTTTTCTGGGTTTTGCGGCTGTTTTTCCACGGTCCGCACAATTTTTGTAAACTCGTCACGAATGTAGGTGGTCTTGCTCTTGGCCATTTTGCAGATAAGATCCATAATGAGCTTGGCGAGGTCCCGCTCCTTGTTTGCCATGATTTGCCCAAAGGACTGGCAGTCAACAACGTAGTTACCAACGGTGATATACGCCGGCAGTTTCTGCGCCACAACTTTCTTTGCCTTAAGGCGCTGCCGTATTTCATCCTTCATATCCTCCATCGTGTGCTCCTGCTGCTCGTAATTGGTGATAAACTCCTTCTTGTCAAGTCGTATAAGTGGAAGAAGTTCATCGTACGTCTGCAAGTAATCTCGCAAGGGCTGCATGGACTTTTGCAGTGCCTTACGTACACGCTGTCGCAGCAGCACAACGTGCTCTTCCCCCTGCTTCACGGAGTCTAAAAAGGGCCCTTCCCCCTCACGCCGCCAAAAGTATTGTGACATGACAAACTTTTCCACCTGTGGGGTGGCGTCAGTGCAGTAGATGGCATCATTGAAGAGTTGAATGATGGTTTCCTCAAAGTCCTCAAAGGAGATGGAGTAGGTGAAGCTCCCATCCTGCTCCGCAAGGCCAATGATGAAGAGTGGCTGCTTCTCAACGCAATCGTCGGCGTCACTACCAGGCCATTTGTTCTCTACGTGATTCATGTCAATGACATTCACCGTAAACTCCGACACTTCCTCAAAGAAGACGGTAAAGTCTTGCAGTGATGTGTAAACAAGGGAGAATAAGGTGTCCTCCATCATAAACTTTACGGTGGTAAAAAACTTTTTAAGCTTAGACATTTCGTAAATGTCTTGCTTCGATTCCTGAATGTTCAGCCATCCCTTTCCGGCGGAAGCAAAACTTTTTCGAATCACGTCACAGATGTTTTCCGTCCACTCTCCCTTGAAGTACTTTGCCATGGAGGTCATGTGTTCCTGCTGTAGCTTCTTAAACGTTGCGAGTTGCATCTGGCGGGCCTTTGGAAGGCTAAAAAGGCTGCCCTCGAGAACCTTTATACATTCACTTCGCACACCAGTCAGTGCGGTCACAACCTCGGGCTGCGTGTAGTATGTTGAAAACGTAAAAGAACGTTCACGCTCCTCAAAGTCAAAATTGTGAATCGGAATCACCGTATCGCGCTCCCCTTTTTCACTTCGTTGAATCGCCACATTCGGCCCACGCACCAACTCCTGCAGACTCATCTGCGTGGCGTTGGCCACCATCCGCTGCAGGACCTCGTCACGCTGCATACGATCCTGCAGGAGAATGCGGTTGTGACTCCGCTTCCATGCGAGTGTAAACTCAGCAATAAGACGCTCCACCCGCTCCTCGACGTCGGGAAAAACCGCCTTGCTTAGATGTGGCATGCCAGTACCAAGGTGGCGCAGACGTGCCCCAAGTCCGCTGTCAAGTCCACTTAAGCCTTCTAGTGGCATGGCATCACAGCAGAGGCGATACCGAATCCACGCCATCGCCTTTGCCCGCTGCTGCTGTGCGCTAACAAGACGCTGAACGTAGACAATAGGATCCTCTGCCAGCAGACGAACAAAGAAACGCGGTACCACGACGGGCGTCTCATCCGCCACTGGGGTTGCGCCCCATAGGACTGTGAGTTCATTTTTACCTGCATCCCAGGCTATCACGCGACACGGCCGCATGCAGAAATCTCCATTTCTGCATTCTTTGATGCCTTCGGCGGGTAAGTAGCGACCTTTTTCATTTGCGTTCTGACTTGCTATCTCCATCCACTCTGAAGGATTTCGACAGTCGTAGGAGGTGTCGTCAAAAACCTCCAGTGGCAGCTCCTGACTGTCTTTCCTTGCAAGCTGCCGTAACGTCAAACCAGCCAACTCTACAAGATGCTGTACATCGTGGAATTCATACTGCCGCCGCCGCCGCTCTATTTCGATTTTGCGTGGAATGCGGCCACGCTGGTGCGCAAAGGGCACCTGCACCTTCGGTTCAAAGGCTGCCTGTTGCGCATCGGAGAAGAGAATGGCCGTTTCCTTGTATGTTGCACTTATGCCAACAAGGGAGCGGGGGGAGGTTGGGGCTCGCCCCTCCGCTAACCAGCCAACATGCCCATCCGTCGCAGCACTCCTCTGAGAGACTAGCCAATGTGAGCGCGCTGGCGACGCCTGCTGCGACTTGAATTCCCCCTGCGCATTCCCTGCGGGCGGCTTTGGGTCTGGACGCAGGTGGTGCTGAAGCATCAGCAATGCCCTGTCCTTGGTGTGCGGAAAACCAAAAGACTCGATCTTCCCAAATAGAAGCAAAGGAAAACTTTCAAAAGAACAAAAAGGCACACTTGCACGCGAAAAAAAGCGTATGAGAAGGAGAGGAGAGAAGGGTCTCTGCGAGGTGACCTCTGGCAGTAGCAAATACTACCAGCGATCTCAGTATAAGAAGAATAAGGACATAAAACACCAACATCAACATCAACAAACAACAAACACAAACACAAACACAAACACAAACAACAACAACAACAATGCTTTTTCCCCGCACCTCTAGCGCTAAAGCCCACAGGAAAACTCCATTTAGAGACCTACAACTCTTGCATTTAGGCCCCACTCACCAGGGCAGGGAAAAAAGGAATACGGTAAACAAACCTCACCCACAGCCTGTAAAGCAAATATCTAGCGTTTAAACACCAAGAAACCAAAGAAGCCAGAGGGTGGATGTAACATCCAGACATGTTCTCTCCGCGTAACACATAACTTCACTTCTTAAGTTGAGCTTGATCAATATGGTAAGGCTAACAGCCACACAGATTTGTTGTTACTTGTCCTGGCTTATTTTTACCTTCTAAAAAAAAAAAAAATGTTTGCTTGTGTGGGTGCCCTATTCCTGCATATCCATATATCCCACCTTTAGTGACACATTTAGGCCCTACCTAAGCAATTCTACGCATCGCCGTTGTATGTGGGTGTTGTGGAGTGTATGCATCACCCAGCACATTTCCTTCCTTCGGCTCCCGTTCTAGGCATCAATGAGCTCCATAATGGCTGTGGCCTCCGCAGACAACTCCCTGTCGTTGTCCTCTTCGCGTGCAATGGCCCTCAGTACAGTTGAGAGCCACTCTGATACCCGCTGCACGTCGCGCTTGCGACCGCGCTCGCAGGAGTACCGCAAGGCACGAAGCACAAAAACCACAACGGTGGGATTGCCACGTGTGTCGGAGATTATTTCCCGTAAGCGGGTCAGACTCTCTGTCGTTAGAAGATCGTAATGGGCCAGCGGTGACAAATGAACAAAGTAGCACACGCATGCAGCGGCATGTTCAGCAGCTGAGCGCACTGGTGAGGCGCAAAGTGGCAACCACAAGGATTCCATGCCTTGTTGTGGAAGAAGAAGTAGGCACTGCTGCGCTATGGGAGAGACTGTGTGGTTCACAGCATGCTTTAACAAAAAGGCGGAAAGTTCACAGCAAGGCTCCAGGAGGTGATCGATATCCTTTGTCACGGCCATTGTCAGCGTCTTCAAAAGGACTGACGTGAAAAACTCTTGCGTTGCCAAATAATCCATGATCTCCGCCATCCGCTCTGTTTGCACCACCAGAAAGAGCAGCAGCTGCAGTGGCACAGAGAGATTGCCTTGCTTAGAGCGCAGCATATAGCGCACCAGGTCCCCTGCTAATTCCACTGTGGCAATGCTGGCAAACGCCTTTGACCGCCGCTCGCCACACGTTGCAAGCAGACGCAGGGCAAGAATGGGAATAGGTTCGTTTTCATTCAGTAACTCCGGGAGCGAGGACGCGACGGCCCGCGTCAACTGGTCCAACTTCTCCGCTTCCATAATTTTCTCCTCACGTACTAGACCCGATGCATCAGCGAGGGGTGCAACAAAGGCACTTAGCGTACGCAGAGCCGAGAAGCGACGCTCAACGTCAGAACCGCCCAGCATACGCACATAGATCGGAAATAGCTCATTCACCAAAGCACGGCGATGCTTCAGAACACGCTCAGTGCTCTGTGTGAGAAGTCCTACTATTTTGTTCAATTCTTCTTCACATGCCGCATACCGTGGCGACGACATTGCCTTCTCCAGACAGGCACCCAGACTAACAAAAACATTCTCACGTAACTCCACCATCATGCCAAGATTTCTGGCAGTCAAGACATTGTACGCCGCATTCAAGGTGGCGGTAGTGGCACCAGACGAGGACCCCTCCGCCATGGCCGCCAAGCGCGCCTCTAAAAAAGCCCCCAAGTAGCACGTCAAGCTTGCTGCACACCGCTGCACGTAGGAATCCTTGTCCCGCACAACGCTATCGATGCAACCAATGAGCTTATTCGAAAAAAATCTCAAAAGCAGTTTCTCATCCATGCATCCTAGCAGGACAATGTACAACAACATTTTGCCTTTCACAGCGACAGAGGCGTAGTCGCATCCCGTGCATAGCCCGCTTACCACCGCCCCTGCGACACTGCTAATACGTTCAATGAGGTCTGTTCCCTGTTCTCGCGAAAGACGGGAGCTAGAAAAGATGTTTACCGCTTCCTTTCCCCACTGTTCCATAATGGGGTTCCGTACTGCCACAAGACTTTTTACAATCGCCATGTTAATAAATGTCAACAACGACTGCGCCGTTTTCGGCGCCGTCGCATCCGCGAGTACCTCACCGTACAACCTCAACTTCAGGTGTGATGACTCCAGGACCACCGGTATAAGATCCTCCCTCAGTGCGGACAACTTTAGTGCCGCACACGCCGCACTTGATCGCATGTGCTCGCTGCGACCAGACGCGGGTGGAAGCGCATAAACAGCCAACAACGCCGTCAACACCTCAGGCTTTGCAAAGATTTTGAGGGCAACAGTTGGATCACTCACCGACGCTAAATTCTCAATCGCTTTAACAGCGTAGTGCCTCAGCACGTCATCTGCATCCCCCAATACAGACAGGTATACGTTAAGTGTGGCGGTGGGGTTGAGCCCCCAAACATTTCGATCGCGTTCCCGCTGAACGGCGATGTAAATGAGAAGCTCCCCCAAACACGCTGCTAGTTTACGCTTCACCCGGGGGCTATCCTCACCGCCGTAGACCTCAATGATGGAGGAGAGAATGTTCGCCTTGGCAAGATCAGTGTGAATAAATGTGGCGTGACGCACGAGAATACCCATGATAGAGGCCGCCGTGGCGCGGTAGTTCGAAGGCGCCTTCCGCTGTGCCACCATCTTAAGACAAAGCACCATGATGGAGCTATTCACAATAAAATTTGCAATCGGTGCATCCATGCAGACCGTCTCAAAATAGCACAGAACATTTAACTTCTCTTCATAGCCCAGTGACGAAGAAGAAAGGGCTCGGTAGATCATCTTAATGAAGTCAGACTGCTGCTGTTCATTGAAAGTCTTTAGCTCCGCCTTCGTAGGGGGTCCAAATCCCAGTGTACCGGGGTCGTACTTTTGCTCAACAAACCGTTCAATGCGACTGTTCATCACGAGTGGACGAATGTGAGCGTCAGAGGCGTGCATCATTAATTTATCCAAGTATAAGTTTTCTAACCCGTCCACACCCACAGAGACACATGCAATGCTGCTGGCATCGGTGGCAGCGGTACGGTTATCGCTTGCCACATCAACGCCAGTTTCACTCTGGATGCCTTCCTTTTCGCGAAGAAACTGAGAAGGTGTGGCACCTACAGCAACGCCAGTTGACCCAGCCGTCAGCTGTCGTCCGTCTGCCTGAGTATCCATGCGAGATGCGGCGCCAGCGCCCTCAACCGCTGCGTCAGCCATTGCACTATGATCCTGTAAATCCACTTCCTCCGTTATCGTGGGACACTTTGAGGGCCCTCCTTCGCTGGCAAACTGCACAATAGTGTGATTACGCTTGGCATTCTCTACGGCCCACTCCACGTGTCTCTTCACTTCATCTTCAGACATTGACAAGTGACTGCTTGCACCCGCAGCTGCTCTGCGTTGCATCCAGCTCTCAAAGGCGGGCTGAGGCGGAAACGCAGTCGTGGGAAGCTGCAGCTTGCCCTCCCAGAAGTCGTGTGCAACAACATCGCTCCATGACGCGCGTCGTTGCGGATCCTTTACAAAAAGCAACTCCAATAAACTATTGAGCTCCTCTGAGAGAGTCTCGTGACGGCGAAAGGGCTCCATCATAATGTTTGTGATAAGGGAGGCGAGGTCTGAGCCGTCAAACGGCGGTTTACCGGCACCGAATTCATACAGGAGGCAGCCTAATGACCAAAGATCGGAGGCCATAGATGGGACACCCCCCTTTGTAAACAGTTCCGGTGCCATGTACAGCGGGGTGCCTACAGTTCCCTCGCCACGCACGGCGTTAAAGTCGCATGACAACCCAAAGTCGTAAAACCGCATTGTCATGGTGGAGTCCATCAGAATGTTTGACGGTTTTAAATCGCCGTAAACGACACCACGGGAGTGAATGTACATAAGGCCTTCCGCGATGTCAGTGCCAAACATCTGCACTGCCCGCCCAGAGAGTCGGCTGTGACAGTTTAACACCTGTCGCATGTCGCCACCAACGCACAATTCCGTGATGAGCCACAGGTGATTGTTTGTTTCATACCAATTGTGAAACTTGACCATGCGTCGGTGATCTGCGGAACGAAGAAAACGCACGTTTGTGAGTACGCGTTGCCGCCGGGACTTGTCAATGGAGGAGATTGCATAGTACTCAATTGTTTTTTTTCGGCGCCCCTTGTAGACGGTACTAAAACGGCCTTTACCTACCTCATCGTAAATCTGATAGTTGTTCATTGCTTGCTAGTCCCCTGCCTGGTCCTGCCTAGAACTGCAGCAACAGCAGTTATAGTAAACGTCTCTTCTCCTTCTCCTTCTCCTTCTTGTGCTTGTGCTCCGTTGGGGAGGTATGCGTGGAAAGAGCAGGACGCCTCCCCCCGATACCTCCTTCAACCCTTCATGCGGTTGTGTGAGGCGGTAAGGCAGCAATATAAAAAAAAATAAAAATGCACACCTTGTAAACGTGATTGACAGCGCCACAAACGCAACCCGGTGGCCACATGATTTATCCCCCCATACTCAACCACTCACACAAAGGCATACCCGCAGTTACAGAGGTGCCTCCGACGCAGCCATAAAAGAGAGGTAATGTGATGCAAAACATAAAGGGGAAAAACAACGCTGGGAATGAGAACTATGACCTTACATCAAAGCACATCAATCAAAGACAAAAAACAAACGCCTTTCTCATCCTCCTTCCACGACACACTAACAATCAGTCTCGGCCCTTCTGAAGCAGCATCACGATCAAACAACTTTGGCCCACTCTCTCCCCATACAATGTACCTTCCCATCACGCATGAAAGCGCAGACAGACCAGCGACTTGACTGTAACGTCGCCCAGTGTGGGCATCCGCCGTGTCCATCACTAGTACTATTCGTAGTGGTGTTTGATTGCGAATGCGCAAAATTCTCCCTCGCAGCCGAACTATTCTTCCCCATATACGCACATCGAGATAGTTCTGCATCCCCCTCGCCTCATATTCTGTGCCATTAGCGGCCCCTTCTTCCTCGCCTCTGTCCTTTCCTTCTTTGCTCACTCTTTTCTTTTTTCTACCTCTTGTGGGATTCGCTCTCTCCACTCATTCATTTCGTCTGCCGTGGTTCTCTTTTGGCCTATCTCTCCATTGCCCTTTTTTTTTCGTTCCATCCATGTGGAAGGTAAGTGTGTGGGGTCACAGTGTGCGGCCGCCCCCACTGGCCGCCGAAAAAAAAAACATATACAAGTAGGAGGTGTAAGGGCATCGTCCCACAACTTTTATTCTTTTTTTTTTATGACTACCGTGCCAGATCGTACCGCTGCTTCGCGCGCCTCACAACCTGCGTGATGTAGTGGTAGAAGAAGTCAACGTACAAGACAGTCTGCAGTACTCCTGCGCACACGGACACAACGTTCACACGGTGGAACACCCAGTACCTGTAAATCCAATGAATTAAGTAGAAAAATCGATACGCCCCCATGGCTGCCAGGTAGTGGGACGTTAGGGCCTCGTAGCGCTCCGTGTACTCCAGCAAAAAGATCTGTGGCAAAATAGCTACAGCCTCCAAGTACTGTGAAAAGGCCCACATTACATCCATTATCCATCCCTCACGGGGTTCGCCGTGAAAGAGCAATGCAAACACAACGCAGGGAATGATGAGGTAACGAATACGGAAGGTGTCATTCTCGTGATCGTAGGTAGCCTTCCACGGGCTCTTGTTGCGCATCAGGTGGCAAATATGCCACGACGTCGCCAAGAAGAAGATCTTCATCAACGTGTTGTACAGGGACAAGAAGGATGTGAACAGATCGAGGTAGCGTGTCGTGAAGACGAGCGCAAAAAGAAACTGCGTCTTAAGCGACACCCCGGCTGCCGACCGCTGCCGCAGCATCTTCCCTAACAGAATGATGATGGCAAGGAGGTGCAGCAAGTCACCGATCGTGCGTAAGACGTTCATCGCTCTCTCCCCACGTTTGGGTGTGCTGTTCTACTTGACGTTTAAAATAAAAAAAAATAAAAAAAGCAAACAGGACTTCCTCCTAGAGAGTGAGTTTTCGTCTTGCTATTCCCTCGCATGCAGCGCCCAGACACACACGTCGACACGCACGCAACGTCAAGAAGAAAAAAAAAACAAGGGAATTGGAACAACAAGGGACGTACAATTGTTTGCCTCCCTCTGCATTGAGGTCTCCTCTGTAACGGCGCGGGCCCACCGCCACCATCCCCGGTTCCCTCTTCTCACCAATGCGTCTAGCTCAGCAAATGCATCGTGTTTATATGCGCGTGCACGTTGGATGAAAAGAGAGCTGCGCCCCCTCCATGCACGCGCATATAAACACGATGTATTTGTTTTTAAAAACATCATCAACAACAAGGTAAAACAAACAACAACAACAAAAAGCGAGAGTGTGATGTGTTGGCAGAGATGCCTCCTACAAAACTTTTTCCAAAGCGAGGAGGAAGCCAAAACGAAAAAGACATCAATGTGCACACACAAAATTTAAGCTTGTTCTCTGTCCTTCTCGCCATTTCATTCCCTAAGTTTTCCTTCGAGCATGGAGGGAAGAGGGATAAGATAAAAAGTTTTCTTCCCCCTTCTGCTCCTTCTTCCCACAACACACACACGCACACACACACTCAGATTCATCTGCTCAATATTCCTCTTTCTTCTCCCTCCCCCTTTTCCTGCCTGATGTGCATGGCCAAAACAACAATGAATGGTGACAGGTCAGGATGCAAGAGTCATTCCTTCTTTATGTTTCGCGTTGGCACAAGCAACGGGTTCAGCTGTGCCATATAGATAAGAACCCATGACAGCCAGCAGCAGAAGGCGGCAGTGAAGCAAAGTATACGGACAAGCTCCAGCTGACTCTTCGCCCACAACGGCGCACTAAGTGCACCAAGGCTCCCTAAGGCAACAAAAAAAAGTGTCCCCAGGATGATGCCCATTCTATGCCTCTCCAATAGCGCCTGCAAGCGGCCACTACTTAAGAATAAGGACAACTATTGTCGTCCGAACAGTAGTATGTCAAAAACAGTGCAGGCCACTCCCCACCCACCTTTTCAACTAACTTTTTTCCTCCTTGTTGTGGTGCTGGTGTTAATGCTGGTGCTGGCTTTGATTGCTGTGGTGATTCCCCCCTTTCCCTTACACAGAGCGGTGGGAAGAAGCCAAGGATGAAGGATGTCAGCAGCAGCAAGAGCAACAGCGAGGGAATCAAGCCAAAGGAAATAGAAAGCAAAAAAAAAAAAACGGAAAACGTTGACAGAAGTGCTCAAATGAGGGATTATTGAAGTGAGAACGACACAGGCCGCCTCTTCAGTCCCACAGGTAGTGATAAGTACTCATGCGCACAGATTCATACAACTAAGTCCCGGGCGGGAGGAGTTCACAGGCACGCTCCCAGCCCTGCGACGAGGTACATTCCCGCCACATGCTGGCCGTCTCATTCGCACACGACACGAGTAGAAATGTACCCACAAGCGACCAGGAAAGCTTTGTCACACCATCCTCCTGCTGTGGCAGCATCATGCGGTTCCATTCCCCACGTGCCGCTCCGTCCTGCGACCAGACCACCACAAACCCTTCGTCAGACCCAGCTGCAATGTAAGTGAAAGGCATGCCCACCCCAGGCGCCCACGCCACCTCCCGCCAAGACGCCTCCACATCTAGTGAAAGTTCTTGTGGCTTCCATTCCTCACCACAGAGGGTCCAGACGGTCACGCTTCGATCGCCTCCGCAAGTGACAATACGGGGCGGAGCGAGCGGCACACCACCCGGCGGAAGTGAAGTAGCTCCCGTCAACTCGCTCTCCAGTGGCGCCATCAGGAGCATGCCAGGGGGCAATGAAGGCGCCCATGACAGAGAGCAGCAGCCGTTCGGGTGTGCAGTAAACTCTGTGTGGCTCCACTCCTGGTCTCGTCCAACGAACATCATAACAGACCCGCTCGCACAGCCAACAGTGAACATCTTTCCATACTCTGGCGGTGCCCACGCCGCGCACCAAGGCATGGATCCAATTGTCGCGAAGTATATCTTTGCCCATCCCTGCGAATCACCAAGGTCGCTCCAAAGAATTACCTGAGAATCCTCCCCGCACGACAGCAGAGTTGACGAATAGTGCGCGGGTGGTGCCCAAGCCACACACACGACGGCCCCGGTATGTCCCTCCAACACAACTAGGAGATCCCATTTATCTTGTGAGACGTTATTTAAGGCAAATACGCGAATCACGCCATCCTCACCACATGAAGCAAGTCGCTTCCCGGACGCATCCACCGCGGTGTCTGTGATAGGACCCGAGTGTCCCGTGTCTAATATCGCGTCAGAAACCATTTTACTAAACCTGCTACGAGGCCCAACTGGTTCACTATTTTAATACTATCTATGGACCCTCTCTACGTGCGTGAGAAAGCAAAAAAAAAAAAAGACGAAAAGACATGTACCACGCAAAGAATACCAATAATGATTCTCTCTCTCTCTCCCCAGGCAACAAAAGAATAGCGTCTTTCTGGCACCGCATTTGAGAAAAGCTTTGTGGTCAAACCCATTGATAGTAATAATAATAACACGAGAGTAACTCCACAATATCTATACACTTGGATAGACATCTTGGAACAGTTCTCTCGCACTCAGACATACATAAAGAGAGAAACAAAAAAACAAAAAAGAAACAGACGGTAAAAACCACATCTTCGCCCCCGCCTCCACCACCCATAGAGGCTCAATCACGGCACCATGAGTGACTTCCGTCTTTACCCCATCACAATAGCCCACCGCCGCCTCGACAAAATAACATGTTTCTGAATATACAACCAAAAACGGTCATACGTCCGCCAGCCCGCCATATCAACGCCCACCAGAGCCACAAAAACAACAACAGCGGCGATGACTGACCAAAACGACTGGTACGCGGAAGTCAAAGTTTCCGCCAAAAGCCACTGTCTTCCTTTTAAGACAGTATAGTTCGGAATACACAACAAAAGTAAAAACAGTCCGCAGTGCAAAATCACATAATCGCATGAAAAAAGAACGAGCGCAATATTGTGCCTGCACCACGAAAACTGCGTCGCCTCGTGCCAATCTCCAAGGTATAGTCGCGTTGCCTTCACACAAATGAGTTTGGGGTGCATCTCAATAAGTGTGTTGAGAGCCTGAACAGATAACTCATTCTTCCAATTCCGTGGTGTGTCATTCAAGGAAAAGCCATCTAAAACGTCTAGACTCCTGCATGCCATCAGCACCCGGTGAATTGCTGTGGCATCATTCCATCCCTCCAGTGTGAGTGTGGGCAGCTGCGTGCAACGCTGCAGGTAAGGCACCAAATACAACGCCATTGGCTGGCAAAAGCGAGAAAGATAAATGTATTCAACACCAGGATTCCAACGAAAAGGGGGTCCAATCAGCTTTGCATCCAACGTCATCAAAACGCTCCAAATTATAGGAGGTAGGCACAACAATGCCCCTGCAACCTCATTCCGAGCCAAACTCGCAAATCCCACGTGAGCGACTGCGGTAAGAAGGAAGAAAGTACGTCGTGTTCACGATACACGTAGGCTGCTCTGGTAAGCCAAACAGGGACGGATGGGCCGCAGCATAGCCGAGAAGTACCTGAATATCATTTAGGCTCCACCTGTGCGGCGGCATAACACCAAAATAATAATAATCCACAGTATACGGGCATGTGACTTGTCAGCGCACGACACTCAAAAAAAGGATTAAAGAACTTCGGCCGCCAGCGCCGTGGTTCCATGGCATTACTGCTCTCTTAAGGAACACATTTGGAGGGAAGGGGAGGGGGAAAATACATCAAACACTGCAGCATCGTACCGCAGTAAATATCCCACGTTGGGGAAAAAAAATGGGAGCAAGGTACAGAAACGGCTGCCCCACCAAAAATTATGGACAAAGAATTATACGAACACAGAGTTGTTTTTTGCCGCACGAGAGGCAACCACGGGCGCACGGGATCGTCAGCCCTTTCAGCGAGCGCCAAGGCGACAACTGGTAAGAGCACCCGCACTTCATCATGGACCCAAAACAAGGCATCGTGACAATGTGGCCGCCAGCAACAATACCCCTGCTTCGATGCCACAAGGTGGCAAACAAATAACAAAATAATTATGACAATAAACAGAGCAGCACCCAATAACAACAACAACACCAAAACCCAAAGATAAAACAAAACACATTTTGCAAACAACTTTTCACATGAGTCCCTCCACCAGCTGCCTGCAGTATTCACCACGGCCCTCATCACATGCTTCGGAAGGGTAAAAAATGAAGGGCCAGCGCAACCCCTCGCCGCAGTGCTACGATCTGTGGGAGCTCAAACGAATTGCGCAGGACAATTTTGTCCCGCAGCTCTTCCACTCTCGCGTAAAGTCAAGACGCTTCCAAGCGGCACCTGCTCCCGGCCACCGCGCACGCACATCATTGACAAAGGAGATGGCCTCCCAAAGGAATACACACCCTTCCCTCCGACTATTATCCCTGAAGCCTCATTATGAATAAGAAGAAATAAAAAAAAAAAGTTCCAACATTCATTACTCACATACATTCTCCATTGGATTAAGGACCGCACCACTAAATCATGCACAGACAAAAAAAAAAACAACAACAACAACAACTTTCCTCCCCCGCAAATTTAACTGTTGCTTGTATGCCGCATCACTTTAGTGGAGAAAAAGAGATGTTATTCGACCCCATCAACATCAGCAGAGCCCAAAAGCCTCGCAGGATCATGATGCCGCGTCGGTGGGGAGTTGTTGATGTCTGCGGGAAACGAAGATTCCTCAGAAGTGAGTTGCTCACCGTGATCCCGGGGAGCGGGGATGCTCTGAAGCAAAGTGTCACCCACACAAACCGTCACCGCTCTCGGTGGAAAATTATTTTCGTCCTCCCCAAGACTCACTGTACCTCGCGTGTGGCATTCTATTTCGTGGTCGTGCTCAAGCAGCAGGGTTTCCATAGCCTCAAAGTTCTTTCCGTAGATCAGTTGGATAGGCGTTTTATCAAACAAATTCCTTGTGGACGCATGCCACCCCCACTTCAACAGCCGTCGTGCAGCCTCGAGTTGGTTGTTAAGAGCGGCAAAATGGAGGGCCGTATTACCCTCGTGATTCGGCACGTCCGGCGAGGGACCGAACTCCATGAGCATCTCCAAAATCCCTATGTGGCCATTCGCAGCCGCGAGATGAACCGCAGTGCGACCCTGCTCATCCCTTGCATCAATGAGCGAAGGTGTGGTGGCGAGGTACGCGAACAGTTGCTTCGCGTCATCACCATCGTTATATCGGGCGCAATCCAAAAACGCGTCGGTGATGGTTTCCGCCGCGCGATACTCATCTTCTTCCACAACTGTGGCTGCTGCTGTCGCCGACGCCATTTCCGCTTCACCAGAGAAAGGTCCCAACACAGCAACGACTAGAAGGAAAAAAAAAGGAGAAACAGAACACCACTACCGCGCCACTAGCGGAAGAAGACAGCCAGCTCTGTACAATCCATGAGAATACAGAAACTACCAACAGGAGCAAAAACGAATAACTAAGATGAACAAAATGGAAGACATAAATAAAGCAAGGATCATTGAAGAAAGAAGCAATTTAAAAAATGATCAGGTGTCATAAAGTGGGACACACACACACACACAGAAGCCCACATATATGCGAAGACGTTGAGGAAGCGTGGCATGAAACTCCCCCCTGCCCCCTGCACCCACGCATCACTCCTTTCGTATTCACTTTTTTTTTTCTTCCAATGCCTTTTTTTGTCATTTTCTGCCCTCTTCTATGTATACGCTTATTGACTAGCTACATATTGATCTTAATTGTGGGCAGGACAAAAAAAAAACAAATGAGGTGAGGGACAAAAAAAAAAAGAGGCGGCACCCACTGCACTTTTCAGTGAAAAACTTCCTTGCTCTTGTCCATGAGGCGTGAAAAAGTTCGAGGCAAGACACCACACACACTGCCAAGGGAAAGCCGTGAGGAACTTGAAAAAACAAAGGGAAAAATAGGTGCGTGAGTGACCAGAAAAAAAAAAAAATAAAACACAAGAATGAACGGCTGACGGGAGATGCAACGTCACAAATAAAAATAATATATGAGAGAAAAGTCTGCAAAGAACCAACGCAACAAAAAACATTTGGAAGTTTTTTTTTGTTTTTGTTTTTGTTTTTAAAGAGCAAAAAAATGGCATTTCACACGAGAAGATATGGTTCGGCCTCCCACAAGAGTTGTAACCAGTTGGGCACGACCCAGAGAAGACACATCACCCACAAAGTGTGGCAAACAAAAGAGGTGAATATGATAACACACATAAATGAGCAGTGGAGGGCAGTTGACTAACCCGTCCGCGCTTATCACTCATGTGCCTCTCAGTACGGAAATTATCTGCGCATGCGCATAAACTCCAACGCGCACGTGCTCATTCTCGCATCGCCGACTTTATTACAAGTACCGCTCTTGTTATAGTTGATATATTTACCCCATGTTTCTTTATCAGACCCAATATCCTGCGTTTTTCAAGTTCCTTCGTCCTGTATCTTATCTTCCTTTCATTTACGCTCTTTCCGCCCCTCCCACTAGGAGTCTGCATAGCTCCTTGTCCCGTGCCGTACTCCACGTCATGCATCCACCTTTATCATTCCTATGTGTGCACAAAAAGCACCGTCCCGTCCCTCTCTCCAGGTTCCCCCACGCTGCATCGCTTCCCTCGTTCCACAATTCGCTTTTCGTATATACATATATATATATATATATATACTTTAACCTTCCCCTGTTCCTTTCCTCATCACTCAAACCTTGCTCATAATCCTTCCTGCGGTGCTTTCCTTTTCGCCGTAGGCCCTTCGCTTGCTCCTTTTCATCAAAACCACTCAGCTTCTCTGCCGCATCCTCTTCCTCTATGCGCGTCACTCCCCTAAGTTTTTTTTTCTACCTCAACTCCCTCTCGTCCAGATTACATCTATCACATCTTCCCTCATTCTATTGATAGAACTTGGGTTTCTTCACAGAAGGCTTGAGAATCTGAAATGAGCATAGAAGGTCCGCGTCCACCGACATGACCGCACCACTGTTATCAAATTCATTACAATAGTTGGGGGCGGAAAAAATAGTTATGAGTTGCCGTTTCGCGAAGAATTGATAGCCATCCTCCACTACTTGATGTGCACGGACGATAAGGTCAAACTCATGCTTCCGAAGAAACTTCTCTACGATATCTTGACCAAATGTATAGGAGACGCCGCGGTCATTCTCACCCCAGCCAGAAAGGCCCTCCTCAGGGTCGGACCACAGCAAGTCACAGATGAGACCCGCGTCCGTGACATCGCAAGGTCGTGCAATCCTCTTGATCTGGTCCATGGTTTGCAGCTCTGGAGAAAGACCGCCGTGACAGCAAAATATTTTGTCGTCAATGATGCAGGCAACAGGAAGGCAATTAAACGTGTCTGTAAAGGCTTTCCAGAGACGGATGTTGTAGCGCCGTTTGCATTCGTCAAAAAAGCCATAGATGCGATTAATGCTTGCACACTCATGATTACCGCGGAGCACAAAAAAGTTCTCCGGGAACTTGACCTTAAATGCGAGTACGAGGCAGATGGTTTCCAGACCTTGTTTGCCGCGGTCTACGTAGTCGCCAAGGAAGAGGTAATTGGCTGAAGGTGGAAAGCCGCCGTTGTCAAATAGACGGAGGAGGTCGTAGTATTGCCCGTGAATGTCCCCACATATTTTAATAGGGGCCTCAAGCTCCAAAAGGGCGGGCTGCGCCAGAAGAACCTCCCGGCTTCGCAGTGCAAGGTTTTTGACGTCATTCTCGGCTAAATTGACTTGTTTTCCCGGCTTTGACATGCGGACTGCCAGAAGTTTGTCAATGATGGCATCCACGTCTAGAGACATAGCAAACACCTCTATATCCTCCGCCTCGTTGTAATGTCCCCTCTTGTGACCCCTGCGGCTTATTCCCTAATACAACTTTGCTGTTTTTGCCGTTGTGTGTCGTTTTGCGCGCTTTGCTCGTTACTCTGCCCACTTTTTCTTCCTCGTCGTTGTGTGCCTATAAACTCCCTCTCTCCCTCGCCCTGGCACACGCGCACACACTAAGAGATACAGAGAAAACACGCGTGCTGTCCCTTCTCGCTTCCTTCTCCTAATCCTCTTCGATCTACCTCCTTCACCTTGGACCTATGAACGCGAAGGCACGATGACCCTTCTCAAAGCAAAAAAAAACGGCGCCTGTCCCACGGTTCCTGTTTTCTCTTCCTTGCGCTGGCGCTTTTTCTTCTACTCTCGCCCTCTTTCTCCCTCTCTCCCCCTTTTATTCCACTTTAAATAATAGACGGGAACTGGAGATGCTTGCTTGTCGCTGTCCACACCTGTTCTAGCAGTTGGTGGGTGTTTGCTCGTCTGCGGACACTAAGGCGGGTGACTTTGCTTACTCCAAAAAAAAAAAAGAAAAAAAACTGTAGACTACTCAACAAAGACGCGACAAGATGTGGGGGAAAAAAGGAGGGGGAAAGGACGAGTGAAGGAGAGAAAATGCGCACGGTCATGCTTTTAGCCGTGCACAGCAGCAGAGAGGCATGGAAGTGTGTCGAGCCTACACGCGCGTCTGTGTTTTCCCCGCGTCCTCATTCTGGGAGATGACACAACCATTTCTGTCACTTCTGTGCTTTGCACCCGCGGTTCCGGGCATGGCAATGGATGCTCCCTGGGCGCCGTGACTCCCGTGTGGGCAAAGTCATCTCAGGCACATAAAGTAAGAAAAAACAACAACATATAAACGGTCACAAAAAACGACTCACACAAATGCACAACGAGAGTGGTTGGATGCTCTCTCTCTCTCTCTCTCATACACACACTCCATCTCATTCGCTTGCAGCATTACTCCTTCACTCATGTGCGCTCCGGTTGTCCACCCCAGACGGAAAGAGGGAATGAAGAACCCAAGTACTCCTTTCAACCCGCATCCCAACTACGCAGTTCCGTCCACGCCGCCTGCCTCCTCCCTATCCTCGTCGCTGCTCATGTCACCTGTGACACAGCGCTCCAGCGTGACCGCGGATGTTCCATGCAGGCTCACCGCAAATCGCAATGGAGGCGTGGGTGCAGGCCACTCCGCCTCGTAGTTCTTCACGGTGCCACACAGGAACGCAATTTTCGCTTTGGGGCCTGGCACAAACACCACACGCACCGTGATAACGTCATGATTCTTAAATCCCGTCCCCGACACGTATGTCTTCTCCTCATCAAAGCACTGTACAAGCTCACCTGTGTTACAGTACGCAATGGAGTGCGGCTGACCTTGCAGCGGCTCATTCTCAAGCGGCGATTCTGTGCCGATGAGGCCAACTGATACCAGCTCACACTTGTCGACACGCAGAATAAAAATGGACTTCCCTCTTGCTGGCAACGGCTCCCTGCCGCAAATGCCGAGGATGTTCTCCGTGCTGAAGTGCATGCTATCTTGCGAAACGCCTGGACCACTCACAAATCGCCACCGCGCTGGAGGGTCGATCAGAGCGCGCAGCCTTTCAATACGGTAGAATTCAGCGTCCTCTGCCAAAAAAACAACTTTTTCAGTGGCAATGGGCAGCTCATAGCCGCGCAGGTAATTGATGATGTGTCGAAAGTTCTCGGGGTCGCGGTCCACAAATGGATTTCCCTTGGGGTCACGGGGGAGACCCGCGAAGTCGCTGTCTACCCACTCTGACAATAGCGACGGCTCCGCGCACAGCGTGCTGGCCAACGTCGTGATGCAGCTACCACCCACATTGACACAAATGCGTGTGTCGGTTAGGAAGGGAGGGGGAACCAACGACGATTGCCCATCAGGCCCGGCATCCTCGTTTTCGCCGGTCTCACGCACTCTTGCTGCTTGGCCAACGTCATTTCCTTTACGAAATCGTTTTAAGGGGGGTTCCCCCTCCATACGCCTTTTGTTCCCTCTTGTGCGGCAAAAAAGGAGACGCGATGATAGTGAAAACACGCGGGACAATGCCAAGTCCGCTTGCACAAGCTAACCCCTCCAACGTCATTAAATAAACAATAGATATGTATCATCTCCAAAGGGATACTCGTCGCAACGGTGGTTATATCTGTATAGCCAGGGATACGCAAGCGGTTCTGCAAAGTTGGTGTGCATATTTAAAGATCGTCTGCCAACTGCAAGCAATCTTCATCACTGTCAACACCAGAAGGAATGGCAGAAACTTTAGGTGTGGGGTTTGCAGCGACTGGCGTGACAGACCCAAGACAGGCCTCGCGCGGTCTCTTGTGAGTTACCCCACGAGCCGTGTCCTGGCACCCGTTGGACATGTATTCTTCTTGGTGAGGCGGAAGATCTGTGAACGGAGATGCTGACGACGCAAACCCCACGGCAGTATTTTGACCGCTCTCTGGTGGTCCCTCCGGTAGCATAAGGGCGACGAGGTGCTCCAAGCAGACAATTAGAACCGGCTGCATCAGTGTCGGTGTGACAAGCACAGTGACATCACGAAGCAGGAGCAGCGCCCCTGAGGCCAAGACATCGGGGTACCGACTCGATACAGCACCGTGGATGGCGCAGTGCACCGTACCTGTTGCATCCCGCAGCAGCACTGTACAATCCTGCGCGGACTCCGCCACAATTTTTTCAAGAAGACCACCGCAGCAAGCCACTTTCTGTGATGTAAGCAGAGCGTTAACTTGGCACAGCGATGTCAACGTGTAGCCCTTTGCCGATGCTTCTCGTTGCAGCAACAGCTGATAGTCCATGCAATACACCTGTCTGCTACGCCTGGGGCCGGTCCGCCCGCCCGCCTACCCTTCTTCTTCTGCTTTGTCTCCTCTCTCTTCGTGCCCCTGCCGTGCATCCTACCAAAAAAAAAAAAAAAGATACAAAGAAACGCTCAACTCACAAAACAACACTAAACCAACAACAATAACAATCCACAGCCATCATTGACACTACGCAGAAATAGGGAGAGTGTGCGTAACAATAAAAACAAAAAATAGAACGTGCGAGAATGTTTGTTTTCCTCTGATTTTGTCTTTGCTGTTGCTGCTGCTTCCCCTCAAACTGCTGTGGTTATCGAAGACCGTGCATGATGGGCTCCCACACCCCATCAAGAATGCGCCATTCGCAGAATCCTCAGGCATTTGGCAACCGTTTCCCTTTTTCTCCTTTATTTCTTTTACTTTTTCCCATTTTGTACGCAATGCTCTCCTCTCCTCATCTCTTCACCCTCTTCACTTTTCTAGATGCAAGCGTACGGACAGATGCCGCCTTACACAAGTTACTGAGTGTACAGTGCAAAAAGGGCGGCTGCAGCAAGACTCAAGCGAACACAGCAGAAGGTCCACCTGTCGATTGACGCATTGCTGCACAGCGCGCACATTATGGAGTGCACAAAAAGTGAGAGGCCGAGCACAAATGCGGGGTAAAAACCCGACACAAGACCCACGATTGCCGCTATAGCAAACAACGCCATAAACGCTGATTCGACCGGCGAAAGTGACGTTCGCCCCTCAGAAGCACGAGCAAGGGCTATGAGATGTCGTAGCTCTTCTTCCTCTATTGCATCCCGCGTGTGACGGTGTAAACTCATTCTTTTTACATGCTCCAGGGTCAACGCATCACGCTCCTCCTGCTCACTCTGTGCAAATGCCTCAATGATGGATTTGGCAAACCAAGCAACCGCGGTCACCACAAACCAATGCATAAGCATCATAACGAGCGAATCTCCTTCCTCCTCCACATCATTTTTTTCAGTTCCTCTTGCTCTGGCTGCAATCGTTTCCCGTGCTTTTAATATTGGGACAATAGACATCTCTACTATTTCCTTGGTGCTCTTCGAACTGATGGATGCGGGAAGGACCAAAAACTTACCCACCGCACTTCCCACGAAACGTATGATGCGTTCAATATTGTCGCCGGAAAAGAGCAAGACAAAAAAAACAGCTTGCATATTAACCTTAATCAACGCTTTACCAATAAACGTTGCTCCAAAAAAAGTCCAAAACGGCATAAGGAAATGCCCACATGCCATTCCACAAAGGTCAAAGGCCATATTGGGCCAGGCAGCAAGAAGAAGGATGGCCCAGAAACCGTAGCGTTGAATTTTATTCAATGTCCATATCTTCATATGATTCAGTACATCATACTTTGAGACCTCGTCCAGCTCCGCGTGTCGCTTGCCTTGTCGAGCGGCTGCATAGCTCAAGGCGTAGGGTGGAATCTCCCCGATTGCTGTTCCCGCACCCCAAAAAACACACGCGGGAACCACCTTCAATAAACGTGCCAAAGTCGAGGGAGCGGATGTGCCAGGATGGGGCGTGACGCACATAAATGTGCGATCGCGTGGACCATAAAAACGATTGACAGGGTAGGTCCAGTAGTTGGTGTTACCACAATAATCTGCGGAGGAACAGGCAAGATAAATATGTGGAAAAAGGAAGAGCAATCCTGAATGCATCCCTGTACCCAAGCCAACAGAAGAAAGTATACCAAGCACCAACCACCATATGGCATCAGCAAGCAGATACTCCACCTCTCGCCATGTTCCTTGACTAAAAAAGGCATCCCGCCGCAGCACATCGCCTTGACCTTCCTCCCACCACCCCACAAACTGGGCCTTATTGAGGCGAGAAGCATTGTTAGGAAAGGTAGCTTGTGCCTTTTGTGCGATACCCGTGGAATGGCCTAACACCCGGGTGTAGTAGACCTCTAAATCCTCGGGTGAGACGAGACCATCTTTGTCTGCGTCAAGAGCGACAAACGCATGACCAGCAGGAGAATCGACCCAAAAAAGGGACATTGCAGTTATTAAGAGCAAGACAGGAACGGCTACCTGAAGCACAGACGGCGTTAAATGTGCTGTCACATAGCGGGTGATGTACTTCACGCACATGACAAGAGACAATCGAAGCACTCTTAGCGGCTGGCGTAGAAGGTTAATTTCTTCTCGTTCATTAGCCAAAATAGCCTCAGCGCGCTCCATTGACAAAAATATAGCTTCTGTTTCCTTTCCCATCCCTTAAATGAATTATGGCTCCCCATTTGTATCCCCACGTGGGATAAAAAAAAAAAAGAGAGAGAGAAGGAAAAGAGAAAGAAAGTGAAAAATAGAGGGATCAACAACGACAAGGATACGTCCAGAAGACATCCCAATATTGGGCTACCAAGCCCAACGACAACAACAATTGTCATTTCCAAAACAGGGTGGTGCATCAAACTTAACCGTGGAATTACCTTCAAGTGTGTGCATGTATATAGCACCCTCCTTTTCTTCTTCGGCTTCTTCATCTTTGTCTTTCCCCCCTCTCTCTTTCTCTCTCTCTCTCTCTTTCATGCTTAACTACTTAGCGTAATTCTATTATTATAACTTTCCTCTTCCTTCTCCTCTCCACAGCATTACATACACAATAAAAAAAAGACAAAAATGAAAGGCCACCCCAACCACACACTGACACAACCCAAATATTGAGCTTCTTGGTCTCTTGCCTCTTCATGTTCGCCCAGACAAATTGTTCCGCTAAAACCGAACACTCTGAGTGACCTTCGACTTAATGGAGGGCACACCAATGAACCCGCCTTCAGGCTCAGGCTGGAAGCTGCGGGTCTGGGCCTTGTGAATGCGCATGCCCTTCTCGTACTTGCGCCGCTGCGCCGTGCGAGGTGTCTTGCGGTCCTTGGGACGA
>NW_021705759.1:92954-98382 GCF_003719475.1 Trypanosoma rangeli
TTTCTCTCTCTCTCTCTCTTTCATGCTTAACTACTTAGCGTAATTCTATTATTATAACTTTCCTCTTCCTTCTCCTCTCCACAGCATTACATACACAATAAAAAAAGACAAAAATGAAAGGCCACCCCAACCACACACTGACACAACCCAAATATTGAGCTTCTTGGTCTCTTGCCTCTTCATGTTCGCCCAGACAAATTGTTCCGCTAAAACCGAACACTCTGAGTGACCTTCGACTTAATGGAGGGCACACCAATGAACCCGCCTTCAGGCTCAGGCTGGAAGCTGCGGGTCTGGGCCTTGTGAATGCGCATGCCCTTCTCGTACTTGCGCCGCTGCGCCGTGCGAGGTGTCTTGCGGTCCTTGGGACGAGACTTTGTAAGGCCACGGTGGGTCTCAATCTTCTTATTCGTCTTACGGCGGTCCACTTCAGGCTCCACGAACTGTGGCTTCGGCCGCAACGCTTCCGTCTTCGCACGCTTCTGTCGTTCTTGCTCCTCCTCCAATAGCACCTCGTACTCACCCTCATCTCCACCCTCGCCCTCGCTGAGGAGTTCGTCCTCATCGCTGGCAGCCTCATCGTCGTCATCTTCAACCACAACGCCACTATCCTCGTCATCGTCGCTACCATTGGGACTTCCTGCCACGTCATCAGTGAGTGAGCGTTGCCGCCTCCGAAGTCGCTCAATGAGTGATAGCCCCTGGACCTCCTCATCCTCGTCGCTACCAGCCGCAAGCTTGGAAAAGTACTGATCCTCGTCCTCGCGGTAGCCAAGCGCCGAGACCATCGCCTTGCGGTCGAGGGTAGAAGTGTCGTTAATTGCTGCAGACTTCTTCGTTCGGATGCGATTCATGGTTGCCAATTCCTCCTTTTCAATTTCTTCTGCTTCCTTCATCGCCTCCAGCTGCTTACGGTTCTTCTGCGCCTCCTTGTTTGTCGCAAGGGCATCACGCTCACCGTGCTGAAGCGGGCGCAGGGTATCCAGGCGAGCCGCGGCCGCCGTTTTACCGCTAAGAAGACGATTCAACGAGTACTGCAACTTCTCCTCGAGTGGGAAGAGTTTTTCAAGGTATACACGAATCTCCACCAGATTGTCAATAACAGGGTGCCCTGAGACCTTCTTGCCTTCCGTCTTAAGGAGCAAATAAAAGGTGACGTGCATGCAATAGCTGAGCATCAACTGCACTTTGGTCTCTAGGAATTGAACCAGATTGCGATCGGCGTCGGACAATCGACGCTGAAAGAATAACTCCTGCAAAGGTTTTGCCAACGCCTTTACCTCAGCCAGATACTGATTCATCTCTTCCAGCATCTTGACCAGTTCCGGAGACTCCTTCTGCACAATAGACATCCGCTCCGAAGAGGAGAGGGCGGCGTAATCACGCTCCACAGCCTCAACGACAGGTGTAACATTGAGCGCGGTGTTTGTTTCTCCGTTTCTTTTTCGCTTCACGGCAGTCGAGACGCCGCCAACGTCAAAGTCCGACTCAATCACTCTCTGCCGCATGCTCTTGTTGGCCTTCAGTGCAAGGGCCTCTTCTTCCAAGTGAGCACCCCGTTCGTCATCATCGTCGTCGTAGCCCTCCAACTTATGGGCATCGGAGGGCAACACGGCCACCAGGTCCTCCTGTTCATCCCTTCTCGTCTTTCCACGGCGGTTGTGGATGACATCCTCGTCTTTCACATTGTAGCCGTCCACATCTAAATCAAGGTCCTCGACGATCTCTTCCTCTTCAACCTCCCGCGTGGAGCGTTTCTTGAGAGAGCTTTTCTTTGGCATCGGCCTAAAGGGTCACTCGTTGTGGGGAACTATGCATTTTATAACAAGAAGCCAAAACCCCGTACAGGAAAAACACAAAGAATAGGGAAAACCCCCCCCAAAAAATATGCATATATATACGGGGAAAAAAAAGGGAGGGGAGGGGGGGAACACAGGATGAGTGCCAATAATATATGGCGTCGTTCTACGATTGTAAAAGTGATAAATGAAGGGATAGCGGAGGGAAAGGACCAGCACTCTAGCTGGATTCATTGGAGAAAACAGAAAAGCACGAAATTCATCCCCACAACTCGGCTGCGTCTACAGCAGGGCCGTAGACACCACGACTAGAAACACCTTGCTCCCGACACCATCGTCCACGGACACGCTGCAGCTTCATATACCAGCCCCAAAATTCTAAGGTCTTCAGCTCTTCTACCTTTCTTCTGTCGCTACGCATTTTCTTTGCGGCATCAATCTTTTTTTCACTTGCGTGCTCAAACACAACGCGGGGAGTCATTGGCATAACTGGTAAATGACGTGATTCCCTCTGTGGCTTCGGATGATTTGCCAAAATCTTGTGAACGTCGCTGAAGCCTTGGTACAGACCAGGCTGGGGGGAGGCAGGCACCTGCCCCTGAAAGTCCGTTCCCGTCCGCATGAGGTAGCGGTGACGAAAGTCGGAGACCCAAAAGGATGGCCGGGAGTAGTTCTCATTCATCACTATGCGCCAATATTGTCGGTTGTAAGAATTCGTTCGTGAGCTACTCCAGCGACGGTTGAAATGCCGAATCTTTGGTGGGACTGGATACGATTGAATCGTCTTCCGCTGCAGAAAGAGTGTAATACGCAGCATGACGGCAATACCTAAACAAGCTACTACTACGCATGTGTGTTACGGTGGTGAAAAACGCGACAAACCACATCTATACACGAAGGCAGCAGAACGCACTCACTCACTGTGCGAAGATTCCCCTTCAAACGGTAATGCAGCCAAATAACAGACAACTGTCATTCAAAGCAAACCCAAACTGAAAGCACAGCAAAAAAAAAAATCATCCACAAATCATTATTCTTTTTTTTTTCCAATCGAACTGGTTCTATCCCTTTCCTTTATACTCGTTGTCAACTCAGCATACCCCATGTACGCAGAGATAGATACACCAGCCCAAAAAAAAGCAACTTGATCATAGTCGCGAAGGGACAATTACTGCACCTGTGCCAGAGACGCGCCTCCATACGCCGCCACGCCTGATACATACATGTCACTCATGAGAAACGACATCAAACCTCCAGCTGAGGCAGAAGAACAGGCGCATTGTGTTCTCTCGCAGCCCACAAAGTGTCTAAAAATAACACGAACACAAGACGCTCTTGCCAAGTGACAATGGGTTTTTGTTCTGAGTACTTCGTGCCGCGTGTTCTCGTCCAGAAGCGAGAGCAACCCGTTCCCCCCACGCACGGCCTCTCCCCGCGAAGACCCCTTTTTCTCTCAAAAAAAAAAAAAAACAAGATGTCACTGTTCATCGTCCACGCTTTTCCATGGCGTCGGAGAAAAATATTCAACGAACTTTATGACGGGGTTTGCCAGACGTTGCTTCCGCGCCGCTTTTGGAAGCGTTAAGGTGACCACCCAGCTCCCCGCCGCTCTGCCTCTAGAACTGGAGCAATCAGAAGGCTAGACGTCTTTCATCAGTAGCCCTCTTGTCGCTAAAAACACAACACAACCTAAGCGGCAGCCACCACAATAAACAACCAAAAGGAAGGGAGAAGATTTGGAGGTGAAAGAAATAAACAATCGGTACACAGCACTCTGCCCCTTTCACTGTTGCTTTCACTTTATTTGCCAAAACAATTTCAACAGCTGGATCTCTTACATGTCAATCTAATACATAGCCGTCTATTCCACTCACAAAATGAATCGCGTGTGTACGTGTGTGCGTGTGTGACATAAACCAGACATCACAAAAAACAAGAACAAAATCAAGATCAAAAACAAAAACAAAACATTGGAGTTATGCTCAGGAACTAGTTTCATTCCGTCTCAACGCGTTACGTGCGTGAAATGGTTGCTCACTCATTGTTGTGTGTTGTCCAGGAACCACTTGGCTCGGTGTGTACATTTCCCCAGTGGCTGTATCATCACGTGGGTGATGGGCAGAGTGGTGCATGGTGTAAATGCCATTTTGAAGGTCAAAAATGCTTCGTTTACTATGATCCTTGTTCACCTCAGCTTGGTGTAGGCGATCCATGTAAGAGTCAGAGTACTCTGTAGCCCAATTACGCGCGTGTCGCATCATGTACCTCTGGGACAGTGACAAAACGGTTTGCTCGTGTGCCGGTGTCAAATCATGATACGTGCGAGGAAGTGGGGCAGTTGCAAAACGTGCGTTTGTTGCAGCCGCTCTGGCGACATCATACGGGGCGTGGCAGTCGTGCGTCGTACTCATCCATTCTTGTGCTGACCAAGGCTGATACCCCTCTGGTAACCCTTTCGTGTTCATACCATTCATGGTATCTTTTAATAAACCCTTGTCTACATTGTTTCCCCGCTCAAGCATCTTTGTTGTCTCTCCGCGTCGAACAGGGCCCTCCTTTTCTACCAAATTGTAGCGGCTCTTGTACACGGGTAACAAGCCATCACTGTCTGGTGCATTCGGATCCTTTTGCATCACCCAGTACGAAGAACGATCAATGCCACTCATGTCACAGTAATCCCACGAGGTGGGACGGTAGCAATCAGGCGCCGGACCTTCTAGTGGCATATTTTTCAAACGGTCGCGCTCTTTCAAAAAGGTATCCATGTCCATCCCTTTCGAAAGGGCATCAATCACTTCAGGATCAAATGTGCCGTTTCCAATGGTCCGATTTTGCGTTGTTGTTGTCTCCATCAAACGTGGTTTCGTTTCGCTGCCGGAGCCCTTTGCCGTGAGGGCACCGCTGCCGCCCAAATGCCTCAGCTGGGCGGCATTAAGCTGAGGCTTCACCTCTGACCCATCTCCTTTTAGGCGGTGAAATCCAACGTGTGTGTAGTCTAGTGTCCGCGGCAGGCTGGTCTTCTCTTCTGGAAAGGGAACGAGTTTCTTGCTAATCTCCATTTCAAAGGTGTGAGGTTTCTTTCGGGCAACATCGTCTGGCTCGCGAGGCGGCACCTCCCCAGTAGCTCCCCAATAGGCGCTGGAAGCGAACCCATCCTTAATACGCGAGAGGAGACACTCCTTCACTGAAACACTGTCCGATAACGATTTCTGAGTGCCCACTGGGCCCAAAGACTGCGTGTCGCCCAAGCGCGTCTGTTCGTCACTATCCACCATAATTATCTACATTTTCAAAGCAAACACGGAGAGGAAACAAAAGAAGAATTGTGGCGGAAACATGCAGGAGAGACGAAGAACGTACACAGAGAATAGAAAGTAAAAAAGACAGAAAAAAAGTTTGTCATTGACCAGCGTAATAGAGTGCTACCAGTTTGTTAAATATCATATATATATACATATATACATATATATATATATAAGTAGCAAGAAAAAGAAAGAGTAAACGGAAAAAAAAAAAATAGTAGAAAAAAATACCTAACCTTAAAGTAAAACTCCACACAGAGAGAAAGAAATTATTCCTCTTCTCTCGTTTGTGTGTGTGTGTGTGTGTTGTTTCTCTCGTCTATTCTT
>NW_021705760.1:0-43697 GCF_003719475.1 Trypanosoma rangeli
GGGCGCTGAATTGACTTTATATATATATGGAGGAACAGATAATTCCCTCTCCACCACTACCTCTTTCCTTCCCATCTTATTATTCCATTCCCATACCACATCTCCGTCCTCTCTCATCCAATGCATGTCCAGCTGTGGGTGTGTGTGTGTGTGTGGATGTGGACGTGCAAATATGTCGTGTGACACCACGATTCTCAGCTAGAGCCGTAAAACGGAATCTTCTCACACAACTCAACGAGCTCCTCCAGACTCAAGTGCTTCAGCTCCACAATTTTTTTGACAATGCTATACTTATTCGGAGAAGGCTTGTCGTTGCGTACGCCCCTAAAGGACCACCGCGTTGCCGCAGGTGATGCTTCCCCCTCCGTTGCCCCCTTTCCACACATTAGCTCCAATTCAACAATTATGCCATTGCACAGGAGGTTTTCATGCACTACCGTTGCTGGAATGGTGGCGCGAGCACCCTCGTACGGGATCTCGCCAAACCCACGATTTTCCGACACGTCGTCTGTCACCATGAGTTCGAAGATCCACTGGGACCCTTCCAGCACCCCATTCGCCAGGCGGAAATCTACAGTGCAATGCTCGACGGGCTTCCACTTCACAAGAAACTTGTCGCGTCCAATCTTGTAAACGTCACCGTGCTGAAACACCAAACCATCTATGGGAATTTTCGCCTCCTGCCACTTGGGCATAAGCGTTCTCAACATGTTGATGGGAACGTAGTCCTTTAAGCAAATAGCACTCGTGGCCGACGCCAGACGACCAAAGAAGTCCCTAAGTACCTTTAGTCTGGCCTCAAATCGCATTTGTTTCCCCTCCAAGCCGCCCAAATACAAGTAGTCCAGAACGTAAAACACCGGGTTACCGTCACGAATCACCAGCTCCGTGTCAAATAATATTTCCACCGCCCGGTCATGCCCCTTCTTATCTGTGATGAATTTTTGTGACTCTGGAGAAACCTCACAACTCATCTCAACTCCCTCAAATAGCTTATTCACATCATAGCAATGCGTGAACGCGGCAGGAAATCCAATGTAGCCGTAACATTTGTGTTTTACAAACAAATAACGTTGCCCATCTGCCTTTAAGGTAACATGAAACGTTGACAACAAAGAACGCAAATTTTTGTGACCAAATGAGAAGTACTCCTTATCCAGGTACGCACCAATGGTAGATAAGGGGGCCGTGTCTCTTCGCCCCGACACATTTCCCACGGCTGCATGAACATCCACAACAAGTTCCATGTAGTCTTCATAATTGTCAATCAATTTCATTCCCTTCGCCTCACAGCGGGCTGCAGGAGGAAGTTTGATACTCTTAGGATTAACCGGCAATTGCGTTTGAATGGTGGTCTTGATCTCCCCAAAGACGTCCTCAACTGTTTTCTCCTTTGTGACGCGGACTGTCTTTAAACACCCAATTGGGGCATAGACGGCGCTTCCAGTGACGGTTTGTGCCTTTTGTTCAATCGCACGCCAATATTGGTAGGCAACCTTATTGTCCCTACGCATGCCTGCGCGCTCCGCCGCCAATGCTGGGTCAATGGCAAGTACAAAAACAAACGGAACCGGAAGTTTAACGGCATCCAAGGCGGACTGAATGTAGAAGGCATCAAACTCGCTGATCGCAACAAAGCGATCGAGTACAACGCCATTAAAGCGTCTTTCCTTCCCCTCACCAAATTCCTCTAACAGTATTTTTCGTAGCTCAACAAATGGTTGCTTTCTCTCCAGGTAAATATCTCCAGAGGAGATCTGCAGCAGGTTGTATTCCTTCGCGAGGCGCTCACTTTGTGTCGTCTTCCCCGCTCCACGACAACCAAAGATGAGGAATACGAGGGGGCACCCACGATGTTGGACTAACGACACATGACCACGCCCTTCGTCCCCCATCGCAATCTTCGCAGGCTGACGAAGAAACGTCGGAATAAATGGAGGTGTATCGGGATTAAAGTTTGACATAACGTCGTGGTGACCTTGTGACGAGATATCGTAGCTTTGCTTTTAGTCGCTTTTAGTTGCGTTTGTTTCGTCTTATTGGTCTTTCTCGACTACGGGATTTGGTTAATTTGCGCTTGAATCCCTTAACTATCCTTTCCCAACCAAACTATGTTGTTATTATTGGTGTAGTGGTTGTCGTGTGTGGCTGCTTGTGTGAAAGGAAGGAAAGAAAAAACGACAGACAAAGAGACAGAGAGAAAAAATGTGGCACTTCATACACTCCCACTCCGACTTCAGCAACAACATTTTCATTCTTTACTTGTCGCCTCGGCTTGTACCTTTCATATGGCACACACACACACACACCACACGTCTCAGCCGGCATTTGCCGCACTGTTGAAATCATCGATGCCGCTCTGCGTGGCAGAAGCACCCCCCCCCCCTCCCTCCTCGTTGAATTACCATTTACGCGTGTTGTTTTAGCAAATTGTGGTGTGTATGTTTGCTTCCCTTGCACGCGGCATCGGTGGATTCATTCCTCAACGATGTTCTTGTACTCCCCATTCCGCAGAGCCTCCGTGTACGTGTACTCCCGCGGCGTCCGCCAGTCCTCCCCAAAGTACTCCACAAGGTACGACGTTGGCGGCACCAAAAATCCCTCGGCCTGTGAAGCCTCAGCGGGGTCGCAGAAGGGCAGTCGACTCAGCGACTCACAAAAGGGTGCGTGCCGGTAGCGATACATGCCGTGACGGCGAGAAGCCGCAGCTTCGTAGTGCGATGCCGTCCATATAAACGGACCACTCTGAGTGACGAGCTCCGCATCCTCCGCGAGAGGTGTGTAGTACACATTCAGGTCAAGTGCCACCAGCGTCTCATGATGCAAGAAACGCAGCTCCAGCCCCTTCTCCACCGCCCCGCAGATGTCAAACAACACAAAATGGCCGCTCAGCGCCACACGTGATAAAAGCGAAACAACGGCGCGCTGCGCATCCTCTTCCACAGTCCCACCGAGGCGCTGCAAGTCCTCATAGAAAACACCCACATCAATGTCTTTGTCATGAGGAATAAAGTACCCCTCACGGTGGGCTCCCAAGGCGGTTCCGCAACACACAAAGAAAGGCAAACCGAGGTCATTGGCCACCTCACGAAAGTCTAAAATTGTACGTTGGAAGCGTCTTTGTCGCTCAATATCCGCTGGTGCAGACATCGACGTTTGAATGTAAGTTAGGAAAACATTTTCGGACCCCTCCTTCCCATGAAAAAGACTGTTTGAGACTGACTTCTGGTGTTGCGGTTGCCCCTTCGCTTGGTACATGGAATGTGAGCCACTTGGCGTTGCAGTGGGCTTCCTTTCCTCCAGTTCTACCTCGCAGAACTGGTCAAGGAAGTCGATTGTGCCTGCAATGTCGTCCTTCGTCAGCGTCCGCGTGAAATCGCAGAAGGCCTCCCAGCAGTTCTGTAGGCGCAACTTATCCATCCCATGCTGTTTCTCAACCCACTCTTTGCGTCGCTGCAGCCATAACTCCAAACCTTCCCTTCGTCTTTCCAGGGTGGTGGACCATCCCTGGCTTGTGGGGTTCACGATGGAATGCGTTACGGCCTGCGCGGAGGCGGAAATTGTAGGCGGAGAAAGTACCCTTGGAGGCGAAATGCCACACGCGTCTTGAGATGCTGCTGCTGCCGTCACCGCAGCGTCACAAATAACGCACGGAGAGGAATGAATATGGGGCTGAAATACGGCAGCGTGGTGGAGTAAAGCTGCAAGGGCGCGCGAAGAAGGACGCATAGAGACACAAAGGGATTGGGGGAGGAAGATGCGTGCTCGCGTGAAATTTGTTCTTCAATGCCTTCTTTCCACCTGTCCCTGTGAGAAAACGACAAGAAGAGGCAAGAGGAACCCATCAGGGGTCGTGAAACAACGGTAGAAGGGCACCCCAGGTTTACTTCGCAGCCAACTACGAGAGAAAGCGCAACACAGCACCCGTAAGCAAAACAAAAAAAAAAAAAAATATACTAATTATCTCACAGCTCCGCAGTCATTTTCACGCGACAATTTCGCTCATGTTGCACGCCTCAAATGCAACTCCCCCCCCTCACCCCCACCCCCCACACACACCTTTTTTTTTTTTCGCTTCCTGCCCTTTTCTTCTTGTTCATATAAAATAAGTCGGGACTGAGCAAATGAACAGAAACAACAACCACCAACAAAAAAAGAAAAGAGGGGCGAGGGCGAGCGGCTAGAATAAGTTACACTCCTCGTAAATGAGTGTTGCGACGTTAATAACACGCTCCAGTTGCGTGTACGCGGCAGACGCAATTGTCTTCCGCGTGGGAATGTCAAGCAAAAAGAACTCGTTCAGCAGTGCGGCAGACACGAGCATCTCCTTTGCCCGCATTGCCGTCCGCAGCGAGCCTTGACTCAAGCCGAGAAACATTCGGGGGGTGAGACCCGCGCTGTGCGGCAGATCCATCTGAAGCCGACGCATCAGCCATGAAGCTGTCCTATTTGCCTGCTCGCCAATCGGCACAATAAAGCCAACTTCGCCGTAGTTAGTGGCGTAAAGCGTGACGCTGGAGTTTCCGGCGAGGGAGCGGAAACGCAACGACTTCACCAGGCACCCCCCCGGAAGGCGGTATTCGCCGTCAAGCGACAACACCGACTCGAGCACCTTGTTCGGTCTCCCCGCCTCGGTCTCCTGCACACGCGGCGTGTAACCCATTATCAGCAGATTCCTCTCATCGTCGGAGCACAAAATGCCAAATGCACGATCGTGGTACATCATGTCACAATGCACCACCGACACGACGTTGCGATCCTTTCCAAGCACATTGAGCGTGTGATTCGCCTCGGTAAAACGAGCAATTGCGCAGGATCTGGATAAATCTCCATAAATGAGATAGTTGCGAAAAGACGACATTCGCGTGACGTACATCTCTGCATACAACAGAGCTCCTACTACAAGCTTCCGGGTTTTCCAATCAAAACGAAATAGCTTGATTGTTCCACCCACGGCAACAGCAATGTGCTTACAGATCCCCACAACAGCAGTGGCTGGTCCATTGAGTGGTTCCGAATGAAAAAGAAGTATTTTCCATTTTTTATCCATCCGCATTGTTGAAAGAATAAGAATGCGGCCCCGGCATGTGACATCCTCCCCAAGGGGAAAGGCCGTACTCACCACACAGACAGGTGCCGTATGAACACCATCCACATCCTTCTCCGCGTGAATCTCCATCATTTCCGCCCCCAACACCTGCTCATTCTCCTCCAAGACAAGTGTGTCTGTGCAAGACCAGTCCGTGGTAGACATTAAGCGAATCTCAAATCTGTCCACCATTGGCACACGAACACCCGCATCAGGGGCAACAGCCTGCATGTTACATGCAGGCACCTCAGTTGTGATGCTTTGAACGCCACCACCCTCTTCATCATAGACAATGTTTAGATGAACGTCAAATGGAGCGCGCTGTGGTCGAAAAGGTTCCTTCATCGATGTCACAACAAAACAGCTTTGCGCCGGTGGGTGATACACCACAAAATGCGGTGTCACCCCAAGATGAATCCGGCGGGTCAACCATCCTTGCCCTCCTGGCCGGCAATATGTATTCATAGAGGCAAAGTCCACAAACCCTTCACAGCAGTACACGTATCCCGACGGTATTAGTGGAAAAGGCACAAAACCGCGTACAGGCCCTAATGTCTGGTGACGGTACGCCACAAGTTCCCGCGTCCGCAGGTCCCAGAAAAGAAATAATGGATGTTGTCCACAAACGTATACCCCTGAATTCCCACCGATAGCATCAAAAGAAACAATACGGCGGCTGTACTGACGCATCAACTGAGTATCATTTTCAATCATCGCACGTTCCCGCTGCAAGCGTTGCTTTTTCATTTCAATAGACTCAATCACCTCACGTTCTGCTTTATTATCTAAAAAGTGATGCATTGACTTCGTTAGGCGGAGTGGACCAAATGTGTCGGCGGACATGACTTTATAAACTGCCAGCTCACCGTTAGCGAGAATGACAACAAGAGATGTTGCCTCCACGGTGTCTCCGTCGCGCAACGCCACCACCTCAGCGTGAGCCACACAAGAGAAAGTTTCATCACCAACCATGCTTTTGGTTGATGCATCCTCACCAAGGAAGCTGTAAGGCGGCAAGGTGGCAAACTGCGGGAAGGCTGCGTGCGTCTCGCTGGACTCCACCTCGCTGATAAACATAGCTCCATTCGTGGAAAATGTCACTACCCGCCGCTGCTCCTGCCACAGCGCAAAGGCTGTAACACCCTCTGCGAACACCTCCTTGGTGGGGGTCGCTTGCGCCTCCTTCAGCGAAAACCGCAAAAGAGTCCCATCCTCCACAAGAACGAACAGTGACATCCAATCCGCCATGAGAGAGGCAGACTTTACAAGTCGCTTTTTACCCACTTCCCGTTCTGGCACAACAGTAAACTTCTGCAGCAAATTTCTTCCATCGCAAGATATTATGCGTCCCTCCCGTTCCGTTACTTGCAACAAGGCATTCAGCCATGGAATTTCGGTGGCAAACACCGTTCGATACCCCGTAAGGAACTCTGAGCGGCGCACATGCTGTATGGATTCTCCACGTACGGTGAAAAGAATTGTGAATGAAAGCCCGGTGAGAAGTAAATGAGGTGATGATAGATGCAGTGGAAGGTGTGTGGTGCCTTCCACCCTCTCACGTTCAACACGCGAACGTTTGGAAACATGAGAATATTCCAGGAAAAATGCAGAAACCGCATTCACATTCTCCCTACGAAACACATTGTTCCGGACGGACTGCCGCATCACGTAAAGAAAACCACTCCCACCACGACCAGCGCATACAGCCAAATCCATGACCTCCCGACACTCCGCGATAGACACACTTGGCATAGGCTCAAGTGTTGTGCGTCGCAATAACTCCGCGTACGGCACGTCGTCCAGGGAGGGGCCATTGACGCCGCCAAGTTGACTCAGGCCGTTTTCAGCGACCGAAGTACAGTCCACGACGTCAATATCCGCGATGCAACCAACGGCCTCCATACGATCTATGATCCGAAATCGTTCTGCTACCTCGCCGTGAAACGCATCAATTTTGGCAAGGCAGGAATCGCCGCACACAGATCCCAAAAAGAAAATTTGGTTTCCGATAGGAGAAATGCTTGAGCAGTAGCAGCCAGTTCCCAGGACACCAATGTGAATGCCTTGCACGGAGGAGCCCTGTGATGCAACACAAAGTGTGAGCACCACCCCATCCTCCTCCGATACGACAAGTAACTGCAGCATCCCATTTGTGGTGCCCACTGAGGCCGCCGTGCAGTTTGCCAAGGAGAGATTGACTTTAAAGAGAGCCGTTGAGGTTTCCATATGTGGATCGCACCAACTCACCTTGCCAAACGACATGGCTGAGGACTTCCCGTTTGCACACTCCTCCATTCCGCCGTTGTTCAGGTAGACACCATAGCCTCGTTTTGTTGTGACGTGCATCACGGTATTAATGCCGTAGCAAACGACACCTGAGGAGATCTGTGCAAATGGTCCAACGGGAGTCATGTGTGTCACGTTGTATGGAATATCATCCACCTCCCCAATGAGGAGTAGCTTCTGATTGGACGTCGATGTAGCCGATATTTGTACCCAAACTACTTGGGAAGACAACATTTTGGATTCCACCGCCTTGGTGCGCCACTCCACCAACTTCACACGACCTGCCCATGTAGGGTGTCGTTCACACAAAAAGGCAAGAATGGGTTCCCCAGAAGACTCAATAAATTGCATGTCTCGCACATAGCGAATGGAACCGTTGGCTGTTAATGCAATGGAAAACATAGACGGAGAGCCAACAGAGAGTAGCCCATCCGAGGTATTCACAAACTTGGAGTTATGCTCCTCGGGGAGTATACAGGCCGCCTTCGTTGCCTCGGGTGGTATGGAATGATCCTCCTCTGTAGCCAAACCCTTGTAGTCGTCCTCATCACCCCACTCATCTATAGCTGTTGTAGTTTCCTTCATGTTATTGTTAGTATCATCCTCAGCACAAATTCCGTTGACGTTATCACCATTGTTGGCCCGATTTAGACCTAACAAGGGAATTAAAAACATGTGACGACGACGTGCCAATACGGCAACAAAGCGACCTGACGGATCCGCACGCATGATGGGATGTAAGGGGCACACATCATTCACCACCTCCCTATCGTCTAGCTGCACGAGAGCCAAGGTGCGAAGCCGCATAAACACCGGGTCGTATTGAACAAATGACACGTGAAAATCATCGAGGCACATGACAACAACGTCAACATTAAAACCGGACGGTCGGCACGCAGCAACTGACACAGGCGCGGCGTATAGCTGCGTGCTGGTAACGTACGACAACGGGGATTTTCCCTCCCGACCACATGGAATCTGCCAGAGCTCAAGGTTGTTCTTTTTGAACAGAATCAGCTCCCTCACCCCCTCAGGAAGCCCGGTGGAGAATTGACCGACGAGGGAGTGCGTTACGCCCGACGCCGGAAAACTCGGGTTCACAGCCGCGTGCAGCATTTCACCCTTCCACAAAAAAAAAAGAAGAATGAAAAAATAACACGTCAAAGTGCTGCTTTTGTGTATGTTTAACGATGCTGCCCCTCCCTTTACGCCGAAGGATCAGGCGGCAATAGCACTCACTCTTTCATATACACAAAAATGAGGAAGAAGAAAACGGTGGCAAATTGCATATCAACAGACACAACCACACCCACGTGTTTGCTCCACAGGCAGTCATTAGCTGCAGCGGAGTGGCGATAACGCACTCCGACAATTTGGCGTAAACATAACATTTTTTTATATTTCCAACAAAAATGAAGTAAAAACTACTTAAGTTTTTACTTCATTTTTTATTTTTTATTTTTAAAAGCAAAACATCAACAGCAGCAACAACAAGAACGACAAATAGTCATTACTAAACCAGGATTTGTAGAAACTGCCACAACAGCAACAACACCAGCATAAAAATAAAAATTCATCTCTTTTATTCGCAGGACTCTGTCATCCTCCTCTCCTCCAGATTCTCTCACACCATTGCAGAAGCGCAACGACTGCATCGATTCTGCTCAAGAGCACGCATAAGAGCAAGGAGTGCTTTACTCTCATTCGTCTGTGCCCTCCTTAGCAGGGACTCATACCTCAGTCCACATCCATGCTCTACCGCAAATTCTGCAACTCTACGACTGCTGGACATGAGAAAGAAAAGGGCAAGAAGCATCATGTTCATCGCCGCCTCTGCTATTCGCTCCTCAGGCCAGTGGTGCAAATAAAAGAAAAGAACTATCACCAACCGACAAATGCAATGAAACGAACGGGGTACAAAGTCTTCACGCGACACCTGAGGAAGCGACGTCAGGGTAAATGCATGCGCCAAATTTACGGCGAGGGAAGCCCCGGTATAAACAATGGCATCGTTTTTATAATCTGACAACGCCAGTCCAACGGCGCTCACCCACAAAGGAGCATGCCGGTTGGAATTCAGTGCAAAGGCGCCGTGCAAACTAGAAGACAAATTACATAAAACCCGCAATAGCGCAAGTTTGCCGTCAGGAGTCATGCTTAGAAAATCTCGCGCACCTGTGACCAGTAAACCAGCGAAAACTGGATGGGAAACGCATGCACATAAAACTCCCTTGTGTAGAAGAGCTATACGCAGAGAATTCAGCACGGGTCCCCACAGCGTTCTATGTGTGTGAATCAAAATACGAACAACAAGATCAGCATAATCTGCGCCAATCTTCGGATCCATCGACTCAACACCTGCACTAATAAGGAATGAAGACATCAAGACTAGCCTGGCGTTTTCGTCAAGCTTCCCGCGTTGTTGCAACTGCTCCACGTACGGCATGAGCGATTCGAAAACTTTTTGACCCTTGCCAGCGTCATCTACACGGAAGAGAACAACACACGGTAGTGGCCCTGTCGTTAGTTCGCGTGCGTATGCAGACATCGCAATGGACAACGCAGCGCGTTGCTTTTTAATCATACATTTGTGCTGCTCACAATTCACGATGTACTTTGCGTATGGGGCGTAACACGTCAACAACTCCAACACGCCTGTACCCAGCCTTGAGTTGCAAAGCTGCTCGGTGGTGGTGGTGAGAAAGGACGGCATGGCACTCGCAGAACCAAGTAGAAAGGCCACCGCATCGCTGGTAAAGCTGTGACAGTTGCGCTCTATCAGATCATATGCACTGGCATGATACCTTTCCTCCTCGAGCTGACGAATCCACGCCATAAATTCGCAAAGCGTCTTTGTTGTTGTGCCAAGAAAAAACGTTATGTACCTTTTCCCAAAACGTGTGTGGCCAGCGCCCATGGCGGCTATTCCACCTCCAAAAAAAAACTCCATTCCGTAGCAGACCACCGCACTGTGGTAGATACCTGAAACGTTAAATCCCAAGAGTTCCTGACTGTGCCGGCCAACGAGACCGCCACTCAGGTCGTATACGTGCAAACACACCGTAAAGTCCACGCGGCAGCGTGGCGGTGTCACTGTCGACAGAACCAACGTCACGCGATCGGGCACCGCGACATTCAGGCAGCTCTGGTCGGGAAGGCGAAAGGATGGGATCGGCTTGGAGGTGGCCCCACGCACCCGTGCTGCGGAAGTCGCCACCGGTGGAGAGGGAGACATGACGGTCATTTGGCGGCAACTGTGGGACGTTGGTAACCTTGCCATATCAATCCTTTTCTGGGCGGTGCCGTTTTCCTTCTTGCCTCTTCTCGCAAACGGCTCGTGAGACTCTTCATGGTCGTTTCTCATGGATCCCAGAGGCCAACGCCCTCCTCCCCCCCTCTCCAAAAAAAAACCAATAACAACTAACGCCTCACCTGGTCCCAAGTTACGCAATAATATTAATTAATAATAATAAAAAAAACCCGCCTCACTCCTCACTCCCGGCGCACACCTGAGCTCAACACGACCGCGCCGCAACACCTTATCCTATAACTAAACCACGGTAGTAGAGACAGCCGGAATGCAAACACCGTGCACAACGGAGACAGAGGGATAGAGGCCAAGCAACAGTACTTCATCTATACATCTCTCTCCCTCCCTCTCTTGTTTCCACGGGAGAGAGAGAAATCTCACGCAGTACGTGCAACTGTGCATGTATGTATACATAAATACATCCAACACATGAGCATACACACAACATCAACAACAAGAGGTAAAATACAAAATAAAAAGGGGAGCGGGGGGAACAACAACACCATGCAGACAGGTTGAATTGACTTTTGCCTTACTTCCGTTGTTTACTCCTCTCTGCTTTTGAGACAAATCGCAATACAATAAGCAGAAAATAAGTGGTCAGAAATTTTTTTTGTTTTTGTTTTTCTAATTTACATAACGGAAAAAAATATTCCATGAAGTTATTGAATACGGACCAACTTCATGTCCCACCTCTTCGCCTGGTCCATTTCATGAATTTTACCCTTCAGCGTCCGCCTAAAAATTTCCTCTGCGTCGTGCTCAAAGCGTTTCTCTTTTGCACGAAGAAGCCGTTTCATGTGACTATCGGTGGCCAGCATTTCCTTCTTTGACAACCCCACCTGCACCCGGTGCTCCCTCATTCTGCGCCGTCGAGTTTCGTGCTCTCTGTTTCGCCTCTTGATCTCGCCTTGAACCTGCTGTGCCTCCATAAATATGTTTTTGCGTGCCTTCTTTATCTGTACTATATTCTCCGTAGTGTGACGATCCTTGGACTCAATGGAGCCCTTGAGTTTCTGTTGTTGCTTCGTATACTGCGACAGCGCCTTCTCTCGCCGTTGTGCCCTCTCCTTCACCAATTGCACGTAATTTTCAAATGCTGGAAACACACCCACGTTTGACCGAGCACGCAACTCTGCCGCAATTGTGCCTACCGGCTGCACACCTTCCATTTCCTCCATAAACCCGTTCCATTTCTTGTAGTTTGACTTGTTTCGTTGGACCTCTAACTTCGCCAGGCGCACATACGCAGCAAGTTGCCGATTGTGGGCTGTCGCGGCGCCTGTTGCAGGTGTCGACTTAGCAAGCCCCTCAGCCTCTCCACGCCCGACTGCATTTGCACCATTTGTACCCTTACCTGATGAGAACTCTGCAGAGCCAACTGCTGCGCCTTGCGTGACCTTTTTCGTTTCACTGGCTTTCCGCAAGGAAGTGGTAAACTCATTGTACTCCTTCGCCATGGAAAAGCTGTCGTGCGCGTACCGCAGCAGAAAACGACGATACTCGTCCAGTTCCTCCAACTCTACTTGCAGTGTCGCGGTGTCACGATGCGAGTATGGTACAGGCGGCAAAAAAGGTGGATCCGGTGGGGGTCTTGGATGCCGCAGCAGAGGACCTCTGCTACTCTTACGACTAACGCTTCTGCTACTCTTACCACAGGGGGATACGTTATCCCTGCTGCCCATCTTAGTCGAGTGTTTGGCCCGAAACTTCCTAAAAATAGGCGAGCACAACCTGTGTGCGCTACCGCCTCTCTTTGGGGCGGAGGCGAATGAGTTAGACTGCGCAGGAGTGTCCGTTCCTGGCGCCCTCCTGGGTGTCAACTGGACAGTTTCCAACACCAGCGAAGAGGTATTTGTCTTTCCATCGCTGCCGTTAGCAATGGGGGTTGATAGTTGCGGCGTAGCAGCCTCCTGCGCACTGCCGTACTGTGAAAGTGGTTTGACAAGGCCCAACTCATCGATGTTGTCATCACCTTCCGTTTCAGTGTCCAGTTCTGCCAGAGCCTTCTTTATCACAGCTTTTGGTATCTTTGGCACCCCAGGAGCATCAGGAAAGAGCTTGCAACGTTCCCTCCACTTCTGCTGCACGTTACCCTCGGCAATGAGACAATTTTTAATCGCCAACACCTTGCGTATGTTGTTCTGCCGCGCACGCTCCGTCAGCGTGTACCGAACAAGCACCGTACATTTATCGTCGCCCACCTGCTTAAACGACTTCTTGGGACGGTGAAGCAAATCCCGCGGCACAAGCCCGAGTTCATCGCATCCGAGTACGGCGGCCCTTCCCTCCGTTCCGAACAGGCTTGCGTACGCAGCGTCCATCTCCATCCACAACACCACTGGGACAAGTGAGAAACCCTACGACGCAATTACGCCTCCCCCCTCCTTGGGTGTAACGATAAACTAACGCAGGGTCCCATGCAGAAAGACAGACAGAGAGAGAGAGAGAGAGGTTTGGAGTACACAAAAGGAGAGGAGAGGAGAGGAGGAATCAGAATTACCGCCAACCAACGCATAACAACGGGGCAGAAAAGGAAAACAAAAACAAATAAACAAAAACAAGAGCGGAGACACAGACACATGTACAACAAACAGAAAGTGGGTGATCAGGGACGCAATGAGCCACTTTCCTCTTTAGCTAATGTATCGCATCTGCATCACCCATCAGCAGACAAAAATAAAAAGGGAACACATAATTAGAAACACAGCTCTCAAGTAATCACCATGACATCATCATTGGTGCATGGGAAGTTTCCCTTCTCGTTATCGTCCTCATCGTCAATAATGACAGGCGCCTCCGAGGAACCCACTGACCTCTCCCAACACGGTATGCGGAATAGGCGAGGTGTGCCACACATCTCACAGTACAGAAATGCCCCCACTGGGTTAAAAAACTGGCACCTACTGCATGCCCAACTTCCAGAATAATCAACACCATCCTGGCGGCGTTCGTTTGCCACATCATTGCCTTCGGGGCACCTTTCCCGTTTTACAACATTCCCGCAATCTGCAAATAAAAAACGCATTGCAGACGTCGTTAGTGACCTATTCCTATCTTCTCTTTCATCCTTAATCATGCACTCTAAGAGACTCGTAAACTGAAGCAAACTCTCTTTATTCTCTTTAGACATCACTGCATCCGGCCCCCTCGCCTGTTCTGTCCTCAGGCAGCAATGCAGTAATGCCACCCAAGCCTCACAAAACTCAACTCCGTGATGACGCTCTATGAGGTGAGCCAGCTGGTGAAGGACGGCAGTGCAGACGCATACAAAGGGCAAAAATTCAGAGGCCTTACTTGGTGACCGAAGACGCACTCGCACTACGGCACGCCCTGATTCAGTAAATTCCCCATGCGACATTACCGACGGTGTTGTTGGAGAAAACTCGTCGAGACAGGTCACCTGCCATTCTCTTTCCTGAAGGATAGTATCAAGAAGATCCGCTACGCGACCCAGTAAAGTGTACGCAGCCAAGTCCGTTGTCGAAGTAGTCAAAGGCCTAATATGCTGCACGGCAAACTTTGAAAGATTAGGTAGATTCAGGCGGGTGCAATTGCATGCTTCACAGCGCTGAAAGGCGCAGTAGTTATGGAAGGAACACCGTGCACAGTCCCATCCCTGTTCACCCCCGTTGAGGTCCACAGCGTCGGAGCAGAAATCACACACCGTAAGAGTAGAGGCATTAACATTCCTACATCGCGGACAAATCCAACCGCCCCCACTCGGTAGTGTACTTGATGCAGCAACATCATCGCAGCCACATCTATCGCGTTCTCCCCAACGCGTCTGCTGAAGTCGTTTCTCTGCAGCATCCGCAAGAAGTTGCCGCAGTGATAATGAACATGATGGGCGCAACAACGGTCCGCTTCCACCCAAACGATGGATTCCTGTAAAACGGAATGTTCGGCTAGCCGTTCCCTCGGTGTTCCCAGACACCATACCAACCTCCAACTGTTCACACTCCATAACAAGCTGAGAGTAAAGGCCCCAGAAGTACTTGTCATGTCTGGAATACCGACAGTGTGCGATCTCGTGCAACAAGGTGCAAAGTACCTCACTGAAGGGAAGAAAGGTGGTCTTCGCACCTGGAGCACGAAAACGGACGCACACCTCATCACCCTTGTTCACATTAAGTCCCAGCAAACGCGCACTACGTGGATAAAACTCTTTCAAATGTTTGATCTTCCACTTATGTGCCAAAAGAATGGGATGGGCGCGCACCTGAAGCCGCTGCATGTACTCCTGGGCGTAGTCATCTTTCGCCCATCCCAAAGTTGTGGCCGCGCCAATTGTGTTGTACTTGGCCAAAGTATTCACAGGCAGTGCCATGCCATACACAAACGTACGGTCCACTAGGCCGCGGACCCTCCTCCACCAGAGCCGTTTGCCTCTCTTTTTTTTTTCAGTACGGTTGCCAGATTGAACGACACAAAAGAGGAATAATTCAACCGCTGTCACACACACACACACACACCGAAGAAAAAAAAAGAAACAAAGTCAACCACACCATTGTAGGAAAATGATCAGTGGACAAACAAAAAAAAAAAAAACAAGCAAAAAAAAGGTGCCTCATTGCTGCCCAAAGCGGGCATCCACTGCATCCAGCAAAGAGAAAGAAAAAACAAAAACCAAACCAAACCAATGCAGGAAAAGGTTTAGCAGAGTCTCTTTATCAAAACATTCTATCCCTCATCGGCATCACAAGCGGTAACATCATCATCAGAATTCAGTAAATACGTTAAACGTCATTGATTTAGGCGGGCATCTTCAAAATGATGCTTCATGTTTTGTGCAAACCACCACTCCATCCCTGGAGGAACAATAGGAGTATTTTTAACATAATCAAAAAACTGGAGTGGAGCTGTCATATAGGCCTCTGCTGAGGGAAAATTAGGTGGCCACAAATCCCTCTGGCCCATAGCTATACCGCTAACGATAAATTCCGGCCCCATTGCCTGTTGCATAATTGTTTTTCCATGAAGGTGATCTAATTCATGCATAAGGCACCTCGCCCGCATGCCGTCCAGCACGTCTGTCTTTTCATTTCCATACTCATCCCACCCACTACATGTGATAGACTGTGGTCGCAGGACCCAGGCAGTGGTCGCCCCACAAGAAATACAATTTTCCCACATTCCGTACATGGGAGCAATGGAGGTTCGATCATCGTAGCCAGGAACGCTTGGGCTCACCCACACCTCAAACGTTTTGTCGTCTGGCTGGCTCTTGATGAGCACAACCGTGGCATCCCAATGACCTTTCGGGGCACTGAAGGAAATACATCGCAAGTCAGTCGCCATTTTCTTCAGATTGAAAAGCTGCGAGTGAAAAAGCGGGGTATTTAAATGATTCTTATCCACACGCAATGCAGGTCGTGTGAGGGAACGATGCGGATAACATGCAACTCGTGACTTTACTTGCGCCTCAATCTCCAACTGCGCCGCAACGCGGTCTTTAAGCCGCTTTTCACGCGCCGTCGACAGCTTCGGGCCCAACGCAGGCACCGTCCGTGACAGGCGCTTCAGCATAAAAGTCAAGGGACCCCTAAAACTTTTTTAAAAAAAAACGCAAAAAAAAAGGAAAGGAAAAGCACTATTGTGGCGACAGTGGCCAGCAGCGGTGAGGGGAAAGGTGCCAGTGCCCTGTGAAGAAGTTGTATTGGAACAATTTTACTGATACAACCAACACAACACTCTGGACGGCTGATGAGGCATAGCATTCATTCCTCTTCTTTTCTTTGCAGGCGCAGGTCACGCCCCAAAACACTCGCTCTCACTCGATTTCGCTCTCCCTCCTACTTTATGTACCTTCTTATGTATGTGTGTCTGTGTGTCTTTCACGTCGTATGCTTTACCACACCAGCAATTCTTTCTTCTTATTATTTTGTCCACTGTCCCATTTCTCTCTGCCCACCACCCACAGTCTCTATGACGCTCACCCCTCTGACAGCAGTGAACCTGAGGCTAAGGGGAGCAAGACAACTCCAGGGGTTTTCGGTGGGGAGGAGCGGCGGAACGTCTTGCAAGCACAGCAGCACACACAACACAACATCGGCACCACGCACGCACATAAAAAGAGAAAAAAAACAAACGAAACAGAAAGAGAAACACACAAAAAGGCAAGGGAACACACATAGAGGAAGAAATACCTTTCAGCACCACCAGAAGAAGAAAACATTACTTTTATTCCCTCAACATGCTGAAGCGTTTCTCCCTCTCGACGGGGCGCATGACCCCCCGCATATATTGCATGGATACATAAATATACGCGCGTCAGCTTCCCGTTCCTTGTGACGACAGTGATATATTGCAAGAAAGATGTCGCGCAAACAACAACCAAAAAAAAGAAAAGGGGGGACAAAAAAAACGAGGGAAACAAGGGGGGAGGAGGGAAAGAAGAAAGTCGAAAGATGTGCCGCGTTACAAAAGCATGGCGATCACGTCAATTCACCTCCCCCCCCTCCCCTACAGATGCCGCTTCTTACGGTTATGATCGAAACGGGGCACAAACACACAACCAGTGCTAGTCATATGTACAACAACAATAAACAAAAAAAAAAAAAAAAACTACAAAAGGCGCACTAAAACTAAAAAAAAAAAAGTAATTTTTTTTTTTTTTTCTATCTGCACAATTTTATTTCATACAAATTCGTTTTTTTTTTTTTCCTCCTTCTCTGTGTGGGAGGTGAGGGCTTGTACCCCTCAGACTCCCTCACAAAGCCGGATGCAGTGGTTTTCCCTTTCGTTACTCCCTTCAGAGTGTTGACAACCTCTCGGCCACCTCTTTCTTATTCAGGGCCCCCTTTTTATCCTTCTCGTTATTTTTTCCCTTCTTCTCATCAATGTGTCGGATTCCCCGCTGCGCTGCGACTAATACGACGCCGTTGTCGTCTGTTTGGGTTTCGCAGCAAATTCGCTTTTGTTACGCACACACGCACACACACACAGACGTTGTACTCATACATTACGGTCCTCTGTTCGTTCCTCAACCCCCAAACACCTCTGTTGTCGTCGTCTGCTACTGCTTTCCATTCACGTATGTCCTAAGTTTCGTACGTGTTTCTTTCCACTTTGTTAGCCACCCTGCCGCCTCCACACCACACACACACACCACCACCACCACCACCACATTTCTCTCAATAATTTCCTTCGCTGGGGTGTCGCACCGTTGACCACTGCCCCTTCTCGCCGCCTCCCGCCACATGTCACATTCGGTGAGGCGGACGAGAGGATTTCCATGAACAGGCTGAAGTGGCCAAGAAACCGTCAACCGCACCCCTCTCAGGTAGCACAAATAACATCACAGCAAAAACAAAAGCACAAAAAAGTAACGCGGCATACATTACAACAGCAACCACGGCAGTGATGACAAATATACTGCTCACAGAATAAAAATCAAATCCCGCAACCGCGTGGCACAAACACACACAACACCCAGCTATCATCACCACCGCCACGCCAGCAGAAATAATGAAAGTAAGATAAGTATGAAACAAAAAGACACATTGTCATTTGCCAAATTGAGCTTCTTTTTTCCTTCGCCCAATTCACATTACCTCTTGTTTTCTGTTTTTTTCTGCTGCAGTTGCTTCCTTAACACGGTCCTTTCTTTCTGTAGCAGGATATACAGACCTATTTCTTCTGGTTGTTGTTGTTTGTTCTTTTTTTTTTTTTTTGCTATTCCGCAGACCTTTGCAAATGTCAACCACCCTCAGCTTGTTTCCCCCTCCTCATCCTCCACTTCTGCCTCCTCCCACCTTTTTTGTTCCTTCTCAGTTGGACCACATCTCACTGGGGCTAAACGTCAAGGGCTGTCAATGTCGTCGTGTGCATCTTTAAGCGGATAAACGCCACAGTGACTCTCCGCCCAAACTTTCAAGATGAACTCCGCTTCCTGAGGAGAGTTTATATGACTACTGAAAAGCGGCTGTCTCAGCAACTCCACGGCGCCGCTCGGAGAGGCTCCGATGCGATTGACAAGGCATTTTGCGCAAAGTTTCAGGAGTGGTCCTGCGTCGGCCAAACGCTGGCCAGTAGGATCGTCAGAAAGCAGCAGCCCCTCCACATGTGCCTTGATGTTTCCTTCCCAGTCAAGCACAGGCACCGCCCCATCCGACTCCGTGTAACTCTGCAAAAGTGGGCCGTCGCCAAAGTCGTCCATGAGCTTGGCGTCATCGAAGAGCGGATCAACGCCTGTCAACAGCGAAAGTACCACTAGCCCAAGAGCCCAGGTGTCAGCTGCGGGAGAGAAGAGACCATGGGGTGATTGCCTGCAGTACGGTGGAAGCCGGTGAAGAGTAGGTGGTGGGATTTCCTCACCATCTTTAGAAATGTGCCCCACAAGCTCAAAGTCGCAGAGTGCGGCGCAGCCAGAGTCGCCGTCCAACAAAATATTCTCCAAGTGAATATCATTATGGGTAAATCCGCGACACATTATTCCATCCTTCACATGTGGTAGTTCCTCACTGAGAAGGCTAATAGCAACAACCAGTTGGAAGGCGATAGCGGTTACGACCCTACAATCACGAATTGGCTCAAACACACGATGGGATAAAAGCGAGCTTTTGGCAAATCTCTTGTCACTGTCACAGTCCGCTCCACCTTCTCCATCGCCAAAAAACTCAACCACGGGCCTGCTGGCAAGGAGAAACTGTTTAAGGCTGTATTCGTGCTTCGGCATGAGAATGCCACGATCAACACCACCAATCGTGACAATGGCCAACGGAAGGACCAAATACGGCACTTGACGGCAAACCCCACAACTCCCGCCATTGTTGAACGCAGCAAAATCGCTTGCAAAAAGGGCCCGGATGAATGCGATTTCATTTTCCGTGATACTGATTGGGTATACCTTAAGCGCCAGCGGGTACCCAAAAGAAAACGGGACGTTCTTCATTTCCCCAACGTTGTACACAAGGGAACCACGGTCGCCACCGTGGCCAATTGCGCTGCCGTACAAAACATGCGAGCTGCAGTCGCTGCTGAGACGAGGCACCCCGTCTCCACAGTCCTCGTCGTCAAAGTACGTCCAACAGGATGCCGGAGGTGAGTTGCCGTCACGGTTTAGTGTCTCCCTTACGGACATCATCGTTCAGGGGTGTGGGTGAAAAGAGAGCCTGTGGGAGGCCGCAATAAGTTTGCTTTCCACTCCCACTCGCACGCAGCAACACTTTTTTCACTGAATTTTGTAGTTGTTTCTTTTTTTTTTCCCCCCCCTTTCCTTCTATTTTACTCCCAATATATGTGTATGTGTCAGTGTCAAAAAATGTCGCCGCCCTCCCGTGTCCTTTGTACGAATGAGTGGAGCCCAGGAAACTCGATGAACCGTGCCGGCACACGTCACAAAGAGAGAGGGGGTGGGGGGCTTGCCTTTGTTCAAGAAAAGAGAAACCTTGCCTGTCGCCTCCTCCACCTTCCCGCACAGAAACAAAAACAAACCCACCGACAGAGGTGTCAAAAGCTCCGTCTACTGCTACAGTTACTAGTTGTACACAATGTACCACTGGAGTATATAGGCCACGGAGACTACACGTGCAACCAAAATATAAAGAAGAATAAACAAACAAACAAAAAGATGGAAGCAAAAGAAGTTTGTATTGCGCACTATGAGGTATGCACTCCTTCCACGCATACGCATGCAGATGGATCCATTACAAACGTGGCTCAGAGACACAGAAACCAAAAAACAACAAGGAGAACAACACGTCATTTAAGCAGCTCTTTTTTTCGTAACACTTCAGGGTTCACATCTGTAACGATAAAACGTTTGCCTGGAACCTCCCCCAGCGCAGACAACAACTGCCTATCCTCCTCCATCTTTCGCCGCATATGGAGCTCGCGCTGATTTGCCTTATACACACTGCGCCACATAATTGCCACTACAACTACGGCAGACACACCGAGTACAATGCGGCTCCAGCTGTAGTACGAGCGCCTCCTCTCCACGGGTGGATTTCCAGCTACACGGCTCTCTTCCTGCGCCATGTACAGCCCACTCACTATTGTTTTTATCAATGTCTTCGTTCCGTGCGTATTTATTTGTGTGCACGTGGGAAAAAGGAGAATGAAAGGACCACCTCAGAAAGAAGAACCGAAGCAAGCAAAGGATAAAAACAGCCGAGATGAAACTTTGTTGGCATTTAACACAAAACTCTTACCGTACGCCTGACTTCATTAAGACGCCGATAACACCAACAACAACAAGAGAACAACAAATGCATGTATGCATAATCCTTTAGTCAAAAAAGGTACTTGGTGGGGGGTGGAGAGTGTCGTCAACCGCCTCACCTCCCCCCCCTCCCCCCACCCACCCACACACAGCAGCTGCATTCATACCCAGGCATGTAACTTGGTTTGTCGCAACGCAGTTCTTCCTTTCACGTTAGCAAGTTACAACGTGCCTAGGTATTTTCCAATCATGCTACCTATAGCAACCACGCCCTCGGACTGTGGGGTCTCGGCAACCACACGCACACGCACAATTTCACCACTTTTCACGGACCGTGATCCATCCTTCGTAATCCAAACGCCTTCCACCCCATCGCTTTCGTACACCCACTCATTCCCCATCTGCCCACGGCTGATGTACATTTTCCCAACTCCCACGACGCTCCCCCACCATCCCTCGCGTTCCACGCCAACCACCATCAAATCAACAACCTCACCACGATGCAACTTGAAAACAAGGGCCTCGTAATGAAGCAGAAATGACACCCCACCATCATCTAAGACTCTTCCTTCCAATGACTCCGTGTTAAGGATATCGAGCACCGCGATGATGACGGCAGATGAACTTTGATCCACCCGAACCGACTCCCCATTGCTCCCTTTTATGAGCGGCATCTGGAGAGGGTGTCCTTCCACAGCATTGCGAAGGTATCTAGCAAGGTGGCGATGAAGTGTCCGGCCCAACATGTGGGGCTCCACCTTGATGATTTTATGCAGTTCCATTTTGTAAAACATCCTTATTCCTGTGTATCAATATATACACACAATTATCGTTTACGTTCAAGTAGATGAGGTGTCAATCACCTCCTGACTTTCTTCCAGACCAAAAATCTTCCGCACAGAGGTAACCAAGGAGGCGTGAACCGTCCACGCAGTTGCTCTCCGCACAAAGAAAAAAACGGCCTGACCCTATCCTTGAGGAGCGGAAAAACAAGGCGTAGGATTCAGAAGTTGACGCACCCCCAGGTGTTGACCACAGAAGAAGAATAATAAAAAAAACGGAGGAGTGCAGAATATTAAAACATCACACACACAGTAGATCAATCACAAGCAAATATTAATTGTAAAAAAGTCAAACGAATGGCAGATTACACATCGATACATACATACATGTATATATATGCAGGCATTTATGTCCTCCACGGCAAGTGTTTCCTACACATGTACGTACACATTCAAAAAAAAAAAAGGGGGGAGGGGAGGGGAAGAAAACCACACAGAAAACATAACGATATACACCAGACGCATTATTATTATTTTCGTACAAATACTGGTCTTCACGCTTGATCCCGCTCTCCATTTCCCAAAAGCAGAGAGAGACCACACATCGAGGTCACTGATAACCTCCACTCTTCTTTTGTGGCAAATAAAAACTCTTTTCAGAGGGAAGGGGGAATTCAACATATCATTTCACCTCAGATGCTATAGGAACCTCACACGCACAAGGTATGCATAACACATTTCCCCTACGCCTTGTGCCCTCAGGAAGGAAGACCCATTGAGGGACCTTCTTCGCTTTTTATGCGTTATCCAGGCACATTCACCGAGGTTTGTGTGTTTACTCCTTGAGCTCGAGAGTGCACTCGTAGTTGAAGTTTTCGCGCAGTAAAAAAAGATTGTGTGTTGTCCCACGTCAATATAAGCTCTCCTGCTGTGCTGGGAAAGAAGTGGTCCGCTGCCTCCGCCACAGTCGTGAGTGGCATTAAAACTTGCGTGTGGCCATCCGCGGAGCACGCCACGAAGACGGCACGAAACCCAATTTTGCCACGCTTCACCGCAAACTCCCACGTGACGTCCTCAAAAGCCCTTATTTCATACGTGAGAGTGAGTTTTCGGCGGGACATCACAACCACGTTTTCGGTTTCCTTCGGTGTTGGAAAGCCCAATCTGCAAGATCCAGCATTAGGACCCTCAAAAAATGACTCCCCAAACCGTCCTTCGCTCCCAGTCTTCGATAATACACGGAGTGTATCATTCGAACTACAAAAGAAGTTCAAGCTGCCATTGCCAAAAATTTTGTTCAAAGGCACACACCCCTCCTTGCATTTACACTTCCCACCCAAGAAGTAAGGTATCTTGTCCTCATCGATCAGCGTCTTTAATACGGAAGCGGTATTTTCCTCACTAACGCACATAACCTTTTGCCAAAGACCGCGCTTACCAGAGATAAGGAATTTTGAAAACCAACGAGCAAAGGCAACGCTCTTGGGACAGTTCACCAGCACCAATTTATGCAGAATTTCTGGGTAATAACGTTGATCCAAATTGAGCAGCCCACGAATGGTTTTGCGAAACGGACCACGAAGAAAATCAAAGATATGCGCTCCTTTTAAATCCATAACCACAGTCATTGTCTGATTCCATTTATCCCATTCAATCTTTGTCGTTTTCCCCGGAGGCCTGCTTTTGAAGCCGCAGTATTGCAACACCTTCCAGAGAAGTTCGTTACCGTATATATGGAAGAGCACAATGAGGTCTTCTGGGCGTTGATGAAGAGGAGAGATGCGCCCTAACTCACGAAAGAGTTCCTTAAAGTTGATATGCCCTAACCTACCATACATGACTGGATGACCGTCCTTATCCCAGTAATGGATGCTATTCGGATAGTGTCGATTAATTAAACTCAAGATTGGCTTAAGAATGGAATGATTATTCAGATACTCCACCTGAATATCTCTCACGAAAGTGATTTGAGAGCTGCACGGATCTCTTGGAATTTGTGTTGCCATCGGGAGCTGCAACGCAGTGCATATTTCCTTCTCGTTGAAGCCGCGTAAAGGAATGAGGGAGGGAAATATCATGATGGAATCCAACCTGTGCTGCTTTCGGAATTTGTTTGCATCAACAATCATTGCCACGGTATCCTCCAAATTAAAGTTATTCGCCTTTAGGTACCTATAGGTGAGAAGTGAGCGATCCTCCGTGCTGCTACAGTACTCAAACTGCGGAAGCCCTGAAAACGACGTGCGTGTCCTTTCGCCTGCAGCTGTTGTGAGGCATGGGACATTACCTTTACTCTCGCTCCTCGTTTGCTGCGTTGGCGACCCATGAGCAACGCTCCCAGGGACCTGAAGAGCTATGCGCCATAGAACCTCATCCACCAAGGCATCCACATCCACCTTGATGTTGTTCTTTTTCAGGGACGTTTTCCTGCCGAAGTGCGGGGTATTCTGCATCTTTCGCATGCGTTCCTCCCCCCCTCTCACTTCTAGAGACATAAAAAAGTGAATATATCGTATATATCTATAAATGGGGCATTCAAAAAAAAAAAAACGGTGACCCGGTCAGTGCGTGTGTGATATGTGTACACTACACACACCGCCAAATACACAGCCACTACGTAAAACTATGGGAACAAAAAATAGCACTAAACCACGTCAATAACCTGCGCTACAAACCTGCTTAAAATAAAATTATGCACTTCTATTCATCGTCTGTTGTTGTTACCGCTGCAGGGCACTCAGAAGGATGCAGAGGCTTCTTCCTAACGCCCTGTTAGTGTGTTATCCTTTATCAATCTTTACCAGGACACATGCCGCACCATTATCATACAAGTACCCACAATTTGCATGTGCAGGATGAAGGATTAGATGAATTAGAAGATGGAAGAGAAGTCACAGCCCACGTAAGATATGACTACATCATGCACACATCAAATGACACAACTGAGAAGTAAAGAAGAAAGCGCTCACTACAGACTCTCACACGCACAGAGACACGGATAACAATAAAATGGCATCATTTCTTTCCGTACATGACCGTTCCTCCTCCGCACGTGTAGCGTTAGAAGCCTACATTTCCTGGCAATATAAAGGAGTATCGCTCCCCTTCGTTACCAGCAGTGTTATGACGCTACACGTAAGCACTTGCAGCTGTGGGTTGGGAGGGAGACTACTTTATTTCTCCTGGGCGTATCTGAGCATCGGCACCCACCCCAAAGAAGGCAGACTGCCGTCACTGTAAGCCAACACGAAGTCAAAGAGAGTAATTGCTGGCTCTTGGCGTTCTTCTTTGCGAGGCACTTAACCTTGACATCACGACAAGGTGGCCCACGGTTTCACCGGGTAAAAGTAAATCTATAAAGGAACGAAATACACACGGAAAAAGATCATACCTGTGTTATTTTTACACAACTTATGGCGTTTTGGCATGCTCTTCATTGCCAGCGTCACAAAGCACACAATCTTCTTCCTTCAATAACCAAGTAAGAAAACGATAACCAGTGGGTGGACGATAAACAGACGCAAGTGCTCTGCTCCCTTTGTCTAGCAAATCTGCCCATGGTGGAAGAAAGGTATTGGCCCATTCAACAACAAAAAAAAAAAACAGCAAAATCAACCAAAAACAAAAAAAAAGGGGCTGTGGGAGAATCATACCTATTCACTCACTCTCTCACAGCTACACACGCAAAGCAAATGAAAAGAAGAGAGCACACCATGCTGGACAGTGGCCATCCCCGTTTATTTTGTTCAAAAAAGAAGCCTTCAGCCCCAGCTCCTGGAAATGCGCAGTTGCACATGCTTGCCGTGCACCCACGATGTGTGATTATCCCACACCAGTTTCAACATCCCACGCTCGCTGGAAACAAATCGGCCATTATCCATTTCCACCCTTTCCGACCTCAGCACCCTCAAAACCTTAGACCGTTCCGACGTCCTTTGAAAAGTCTTTGGAGACCTACGTGGGTCCACCGACGGGTCGGACAGAGAGCACGACGAGACCTCCAACTCATCGTCTGGCATAAAGGACGCATGAAAATAAATATCCGTCACGTGTCCTCCCTTAGATTTCGTGCACTTGAACTCCCATTGAACCTCTTCCCCAGGCTGAAGCATAAGCTCACTCGTATACCGCTTCCCAGCCAAGATGGTTATGTCCTCCGTACGAGGGATGAACGCAGAAACATCGGCAAGCCCCTTGGACACCGAATCTATACCTGGCACGCAACCGCCCGCACATTCACAGGAACCACCCAGAAACTTTGGTATTTTATCCTCATCAATAATTTTCTTCAGTACAGCCACAGAGTTTGCCTTGCTACAAAAGACGAACTTCCGTTGGGTGTTCCTATGAAGCGAGCCTCGAAGCAGTCCAAAGGCATGCATGACAACACTAGGGCAGTTAATCACTAAAAGGCGATGTAAGGTCTCAGGGAAGTATGCTTGATCCATATTGAAAATGGCGCGCACGATATCCACAATACGCGAGCCAAACATCTTCAAATGAAGCCCCTCCGTGTCCATAATCACAGTTACACCAATAACACGGCGACACCCTCTCTCTACGCTCTTCACATCTGCGTATCTCACCAGGCGTTCCTGTATGAGATTTGTGTAAAGATGATACTGCAAAATGATGTCTTTTTCCTGCTTTCCCACCGGGGTTATTGACGCATACGCTTTCAAGAGTTCCTTGACGTTGCAGCGACCGGAAAAGTCGTACAAGATGGGGTGACCCTCCTTGTCCCAGTAATGGTAGCCTGCCGAGTAGTAGGGGGCTGCAACGAGAGAAAAAAGTTCGAATTGCTTATCCGGTCCAGTGTAGGGCTCGTTTAGGGTGTGGCACAAGTCCTCTTGATCAAAGCCTCGGATAGAAAAGACACAAGGAAATAAGGTCAAAGAATCGGCATTGTTTTGCTCCCTAAATTTCATGGTTGTTGTGACCATACACATTGCATCCTTAGATCTCCAATCGCAAGCCCTAAGATATTTATACGCCAGGATGCGTCTATCTGCATCATTTTGACACTTCATAAACTGAGGCGGGTAGGTGCCGCCGTAGTGGTTGCGGATAGTCTCAAGTAGTGCTGTCACGGCAGCCTCTCTCACTTCGTCCAAGGTGTCCATCTCTGGGATGGACACCGGAATGCTATCAATCGATGGCATTGGCTTTCATGAGGATGTGCATGCACGCATGAGAAAAAGGGAGAGAACCATATACATTCCAAGTAGTAATGGTAATAGTGGTGACCATACCATAATACAATAAGCCTCTGTGTGGGATGATGGCTGGTTTCGTCTGAGAACACGACATACGGAATAGCCCCGCAGACCGGTTAAGGCCCCATTTTAAAAAAAAGGAAGAGAGAGTGAGAGAGAACTCTCTCCACATAAAATAAAGGGACCACTGAAGCCCACAATGAAATAGTGATAAATAATAACCGTACACCCCCCACCCAGTCAGAGCTCCTCATACCAAAAAAAAAAAAACAAACAACAATAATAAAACATGTTAGTTTTTTGTTGTTATTGACAACTTTCTTATGGGGTGACCGTCGCCGCCGTCTGCAGAGCAGCAAAACAACACTGCTACAGTAAAAACGGAGAGTTACACACGCCACTCAGTATGCACGTGAAGTTTCCAACAGGCGCGCCATCCAACAGATGGCGGTAAAAGTAAATAAAATGAAGAGGTCTCCTCCACATATATACATAAATATATATATATATATATATGCCCACAAAACCGTAAACGGCAAATATTATGTTTTGCTTTTCCTACCTCTCGCGGTTTTTTTTTTCCACGCTCTCTACTCCATAGCGCAATTTGCCCTCAGGGGAGGGACAGCTTTAGCTTGTGTTCTGCAAACGGATCGGCGCACTCCAGCAAACACTCATTTGTATCGTCCTTCTCTGTCTCCAGGCGTGTGTGTTGTCCCAGTTGGGCAAAAGCATCCCGCTCATCGTACCACGCATAGAGACAGGGCTGGGGTGCAACTTCACCCCATCCAACTTCTTCTTCTTCTCTCGGTACTTCCGTGTGTCACGGAGCTTTTCTGGTGTTCAGCCCACATTCCACCGACACGCGGCAAGAAAAAGGGGTGTCGCGAGCAAGCGTCAGAAATTGTGCACGCACAAACAGAAACGGAAGAGGGTCGTCCTCCTCGTACATCACACGGAGAAACTCTGCATTCCTTTCCTCCAACTTCGCGTGGAGCATGCCTCACCCCGAGCTGTAAACGGAGGCGTTCATCATTGCGTCCGTAGGCAACAGTTAAGAAACAAACAAAACGGAAAAAACAATAACATTAAGGAAAACAAAAACAGGAGGAGAAATAAAAAAAACATAATGAGATACAAACACAAACGCAGAGTAGATACAACAAAGAAAGTATAAAAACAATAATAATAATAATAATAATAGTTGGCAGCAGAGGGAAAGTTGAGGAGTAAAACAAAACACAACATGACACATACAATTGACTCACCTTGTTTTGGTTTCCTTCTCCAGATCTGTCTGCAATAGATACAACCAAACACTAATGTGTGCAAGTATATCAGGAACGGGATAGTCACAACTCATGCGGAAATGGTTTTAAATAACATCTCATGTAGATGTCCTGATGCCTGGGCTCATGGATTACGTCTTGCGCTGATAAACAAGCAAATACACTGCCTCACTCTCCACAGCCTCCTGCAGGGGAACAAGCTGCACTTTTGCGTCATTGCAAAATGTCAGCAAGGCTTTGCCCTGCGCCACTGCAGAAACTGGCAAACATGCATTGGCAAGATATGCAACGTAGTGCCCGCGCTCAATGACACTCCCACGGTGAGCAATAAAGGCAACCAGTTCATACGTCCTCGCGGTATTAGTTAATGTCGCATCTGCGCACGTCGATTTAGGAAGCACTAAAGTCTTGGAGAAGCGAACCACGTTGTCAAGCTTGACAAGCTCACCCTCAGCCGTCACAGCCCACCGCTGCAACTGCAGAAGCAGCACCTTGGGCAACCGTAGCAGCTTAACTGTCTTCAACAGATCCTTTTCACGGGCACTGTCGTAAACACGTTCACTCTGTAGTGTCCGCTCAAGGGCCATTTCAAGACTACATTCCGCACTAAATCCAACATCCACTTGAAGCAGAAAAAAACCCTCGACTAGAACAGAGGCGTGATGCTTCAGTTTGCTTTTGCCCTTCAGATGATTCTCGACCGCACCACCGAAGACGGCATCTAACAAAACTGAGCGAGTCTCGTCGCGGTGCTCTCGTACAGAAAGCCGCTCCTTACCCTTCACAAATGTCCAACCCTTCGTTTCTGCATTCGTCGCAAGCAAATTCGTTGGGCCGCGACTTGCGCCAGCGGACGAACCACTGTATCTTTCTTCTAATGCGCACAACTCTGACTGAATCACCTCCAGCATGTGATGCATGAACTCCGTCGCATCTTCCTGTGATGAGCCATCCATCTTCTTCACGTGAGAAGGTGCAGCAAAAAAAGACGCTTGTCCACGTGTTAAATTGGGAAGATGGAGCGGCGGAATCGATTGCATGGGAGGTCTAGACCAGTACGAGAGTATCCACGTCCCCAGGGCGGCAAGTGTTGGACATAATTCTGTCTCCATGGCTGCAGATACGGCTAGCTGCGCAAATGGTGGGACAAAAGCTAAGGTTTGCGCCGTCGCGTTCATAAAACAGTAATTACTATTATTCAAAACCCCCCTTGCACACGGCGGCTGGCTAAAGGTCATGGCAAAGGGGGGCTTTTGAAAAGCCGCAGAGGGAGAAGCCACAAGCGACCAATACACAGCCTCCAGATTCAGGCTCTCAACAGGCATTTGCCGGGCCCTCGTTGGCGTCACACCACCGCGCTGAACGCAGCCCCCCCTTCCAGCATGCTTCTTTTTTTTCCCTGTCACAGCGGCAACGGTCGATCCTGGTGGCCCCGTTGGCGCGTCACTTATCATGGCTGCAGAAACCGGCAGCTAATGAAAACACATCAAAAGCAGTAACACATCCCAAAATAAAGAAAGAGAAAGAGATATAAAGAAACGGGGGAAAAGGGGCATAAAAACAAGCAACAAATAAAACAAAGAGAAAAAAATAATAATATCATGAAGTCATGTGTGAAGCCATGTGCAAATAATAATAATAACAATAAACGCTAGTTATATGCTTTTTGCGCTGGTATTAAATCCAAACCAACGACGGTCACAACAAGAAAGCGAGGCCAAAGTCACGCACACCAGACATCCCTTTCCGTGAGCCCTACAAAAAGATTGATACCTGCTTCCCGCCAAGAAGACGATCAAACAATGCAGAAATACGTTTCTTTAGGCGATCGCCGTCAGGTTTGCCGCATATGGTATCATGCGAAGTAGCTGCGCCTCCTATTTCCGTAGCAGCAAGGCCTTCTCCCTCGGAAGACTGGAGAATATGACCCAGGGTTTTGTCTGTTAGTTCTTCCCAACTAACACCACCATCGTCGTCAATGGCACAAGTGAAAATAGACACTAAAATGTCTTTCATTTTGGGATCCTTAAGCGTCTCTTGACACTTGATAAGCAGCTGCATAACAATAAGCCTGGAACAAGAAGACAGCATCGCCGCCGCCTGTTTAAGTCTTGGTGTGGCCCTACCTACACCGTCTGCGCACTTCTGTAGGTTTGCATAGCTCTCTTCAAGTAGCACTTCCATCATCCCCGCTGGTGCAGGATTAGGTTCCCGGAAGAGGAAGAGTAAACGTTTTTGTACAGCGCGGAACATTTGTGCGGCACGTGTTAATGCCTCTTGTGCCTCTATCAGTTCCTTCCTCACGGCAAGGTGGGTATCAATGACACTATAATACCCCTCTAATGGAAGTGGATCCGGCACAGTGAATTGTACCGCGGAGCCATAATGCGCACAAAGTCGTCTTTGAAGCTCATCGGCAAGAATCCAAAGCGCTTCCATGGTTGACGCGTGTAAACGAAACCGGCAAACATTTTTAGAAACTAAAAGCGTTGCATCTGCCCCATTTACATATTCAACTGACAGTAAGTTTGGAGTAATATCCACGGAGTATGACATCTCTGGAAAAAGGTCAAATAAGGAAGGAGGAACGTCTTTATTGGTGTTGAGTTGCATGACAAAATGCACACTTCTCACGGGAGGAACAGGGCGGGCCACAAGGGCTAAAGGAAGATGTACTGTGGCGCTCGCTGTACATATTATGTTATTCCTGGATGCATACATCACAACTGCACGTGCTTCAAGCGACGAAGGCATAATCATGTCGGCATTGTTTTGTGCATCGAAACGGAAAGGAACGCGCACCACCTGACCTGCTGGAACATTCTCCAACGTACGTTGGGGAGCATCAACATGGACAGGCTCCACGACATGCACTGCAATTGTCACCTCTCCCACAGGCTCCGTGACGCGTGTGTTGGAAAAAACTAGAGACACCGTAATCGCGCCTTCCCTATCCACAACGTCGCTTGGTGGAGCCTCCCACTCAACTCGCAGGGATCCTTCCACTGTGGCCTTCTCCTCTACTGATGATTTATCGCCACCAATGGTCTGCTTGATCGCATGCAGCGTGCGTCGCAGTTCACGCTCCATTTCAGCGTAATCCGACGCCTTGCTTTCTAGCGGCTGAATGGGATCTTCCTCAGGGTCGGTTCCTAGATAGTTGACGGCCATTGTGCCGTCGGTGCTAAGTGCCACAATCATTCCTTTTGTTTTAAGAAGTTCCCCAACGACAAGACACTGAGGGGCACCCGTGGTCATTTTGGCGCTCCAGTCAAGCGAGGTGTCAGAGTAAACGTTTACGGAGCCCTTCACTGTGCCAATAAGAAGATTGCAGGCGTCAGCGCCAGGAACAGGATACGAGGTAAGACACAGCGTCTCCACATCCAGACGCCTCGAAAAGCGCATCTCCCCGCTAAGGCGTAAAACAAACAAGGTGTAATGGCACAACACCACGATATCGGCATCCTCCGCACTCAGTCCACGGGTGTGGCGACAAACCTCAATCCCTACAGCATCCTCCCCCAGCGGAAACGTCCACGAGGGGCAAATAGCGTCTCCACAAGGGTTTGCAACGTCGTTCTTATCGGTGCTCGTGTGTGGCTCTAGACGCACCCGATTGCTGGTGAGGGTAGCAAAGGAGTAACATAGGAGGTTCATAGCTGAGTTGTTTGTCAGGAAGTAATCTCGCTGCGGACAGTACGCGAAACACCCCGGCAGTAAAAAATCTGATTTTGGAAGAAAACACTGAAACACAATCGACTTGTGATTCACAATGGTGAGTCGTCCGTCCATGGACTGAACGCATACCATTTCATGGGCTGCATGGCCAAACGTGCCGCATGTGAAATTATACGCGGTGCTCTCCAGACGTGCTTCATAGCAAACCGTAAGCCGATACAATGTACTGAGAAAAGTGCTGGTGGTGTCGCCTCTTGTCTCCGTGTTCCGCTCGCAAAACAGGCGGGCCAACACTAACTGGTTCGGAAACAAAACTGCTATCAAGTTTCTTGCTTGACCACCAGTGACAGGTTCCAAAGGCCGACACGCGAGCTGTAGAATAGGCGCTCCAAACTCCTTTTCTAGAAGAGTGTCTTCCGGTTGCATCGCGCCCTTCTTTGTCGGCCGCAGCACTCGCAGTGTCCCGGAGAAGGACCCAAATATGATTCCATTCTCACCATCGGGGTCGTTGTCTGCGTTCCCAAGCGTTATCACCGACGTGTGACTAAACTCCTCCCCTCGGTAGCTGTTGTACCAGTGATCTCGCAGCTTAAAGAGGGACCCCATTACCTCCAGTCACCCAATCCACGGCGGTTCCTTGGCACGAAGAGGGCCCAACCCAGGCACGAACAGAGAGAGAGAGAGAGAGCGAGAGCACCAAAAACAAAGAAGACAAACCCAAAAATAATAATAAACAAAAAAAAAAAAAAAGAATAATACAAATACCTGTAGAATAAGACGACAAAAACGTAACAAGATAAATTTTTGACGGACAAAAACAAAACACACAGACAAAAAAAAAAAAAAAACGGCTTTGATTGGCACATCAAGATGGGGGTGTCAGGTATCCCACAAGGGTGCCCCGTTTCATATATATATATATATAACGGGGCAAACCAAAGGCAAACGAAGAACCCACCACAAAATATGAGAAAAAGACAAGAAACAAAAGGCATTTTTTCTTTCTTTTTTAGCCCATGCAATCAAACGTCATTTATCATCAGCAAACAAATCGCGTCAGGGTCACATTAGCTAGCAGAGGTTTATCAGCTGCACCTTTCCAACATGAAAATTTGCACATCTCCCTTGGCATACACGCCAAAAGACACATGTACTAGGAACCGTGCCAACACCCCCAGGAGTATAACATCCTTATTTTGTTTCTTGTTCCACACTTCGTGTCAGGAACTACATCAGATGTAGTTTAAATTTCCCGGCAATACCCAAAACAGCACCCTCTGCTTTGCAGAGTTACATGATGTCTTCCAACCCTTCCACCCTCTGCTATACTGGAATTGCTTTGTTTATTCTCAACACCGTAGCCGTCGAAAGTGAGTTATCATTACCATCACGGTCACCACAACAATAATTAGGAGATACAATATAAAGCATAATTCGTCCAGATATTCTTTTATTACTGCTGCTTCGCCCCTTGACGAGTTCGAATTTTCTGTAACGCAGAAGTAGTATCTGAACCTATCAGTTCTACAGGGTGCTGTATATCATGCTCATATATTCCACGTGTTGAAGAAGTGGTATTCTGACCCTCTTGCCCTGCCCGTTTCGCTTTGAGTGTCAGTCCGGCCAGACCATCATCGGCCTCACCCACCGCAATTTTCGTAATTTTGGTGGACAGCTGGTTTGCATAGCCTGACATTGTGCACCACCCAGAGGACAATTTTGTCTTCACATCGCCCAAATCCGTCTCTTGCATGAGGGTACGCGCCTGGGTGCCCGCGGTTCCTGCAATCTCTGTAGCCTTCTGTGAGAGCTTTGCCCACCCACCGGCCAGCGAGTTGTACCAATCCCTGCCACCGGCGCCACTATTATCACTCCACTGCCTTCCATCAGACCCCATGCCACTGAAGGGGTGATGTTGCTGCGGAGCTTGCGGCGGCATGGTGCCTGGTCCCGTCGTGCCCTGCTGTGTTAGGCGCTCGTGCCATTCCGGTGGACTCCATGATTTCTCATCAAACCGATCGCCGAGAGCCTCGGCTTCTAGCATGGCAGAATACCGCAGTGCACCCAGAGATGTATAACGTGCTTCAATCGGGGCACGAGGAACACTGTTCCGTTCAAAGTATTCTCGGGCACGACGATTACCACCCAACTGCATCTGCCGCAATTTCTCTGGCCGCCAGTTACTCCAGCCGTCCATTGTGGAGCTCCGCACAAATGAGAGATGGACACCGAGACCCCTGTGTATGCCACTACAGTCAAGGCAAATAAAAATACCATGGTTTACATCACACCACTGTGGATTTGGCGCGCCGCATTCAAAGCAAGCCTTGCATTCACTGTCACGTGCTATGATAGCCGAAAACGCCTTTTTGTCCTCCGCCGACTGAGCCATTACTTACTTGATGAAATGCCACGCACCCTCTTGATCCCTTCGTTCCCACTTCGTGTGATGACCACTGTTCTGCAGATGGACACGGCCACGTGTGCTCTACTCGAGAACCACGAGAAAAGAAATAGGAATTATAATAAAGAGAAAGCCTGCACCACCATTATGCCAGCCGAAAGAAGAGATGTATGTACACTACAAGAATGTGTAGAAATTTATGTATACACTACAGGTGGTGTACGGTGACTGTACACCTCGAGTAAAGGAGGGCGTTCAGGCCTCATGCTACGCACTTCACACGCCCAGTCAACATCTTCATAAAAAAAAAAAAAAAAAAAAAACTATAACAACAACGACTAAAGAGAGAGTGAGAGAGAGAGAGAGAGTACATAGTCCATGAAAGCAAACTTTCAGACAAGAAAATTTTCTGCTCTTTTTTTGTTTTTAAATGCTTTTGTGTTTGTATGCACGTCCATGAAAATACAAAAAAAAGGAGGGGCGGGGTGGATCCCGCAAGTCCCCCACATCGTACCCACAGCACTCACACGCGTACACATACACACGAAAGCAAAATAAACAAAAAAGAGCTTCCGCAGCCACTATCTACATTTCTTTATATACACTAAAAAACAAACAAACAGAGCATGTAACAAACAAGAATACCTCAAAAAAACGAAAGACACCAGTAAAACACTTAACGTAGGAAATAAATACCAATTCCGTGAAGGACATTGAAATTTACGCAGTGGTGTGTCGTACATCAACGACCCCCCTTTAACATTTTAGTGAGTTCGTTTAATGTGGCATCCCGCGACTTCTTGTTTGCCTGTAACACCGGTTTCGTCTGCTGCCACTCCGAACGTTGTTGTAAAAGCTGCTCCTTGTCTTCCTTTTTGTGGCGGCTGTCGATGGTGGTTTCTGGTGCACGCTGAACCGGTGAAGTACGATCCTGACGAATGTTAAGGTTTTTGATTTCCTTCTGTTCTTTGCCTTCTTTCGACGTCATAACGGCGTTAATCCTGCGCTGGTAATTAGCCTCCTTAACCTCCAAGTCACATATGCGAGCCTCATACACCTGTCGCAGGAAACTTATTTTAGCCGCAAACTCCGGCTGCAGACTGTCCAACTGTTCCTGCAACTTCTTGATCTGCGGCGCCTGTTCATCCTTCTGTGCTCGCTGCTGCTTAGTGTCAGCCGGGGTCCTCATATCGCCAATAGCGGATGCTGAAAATAATGACGGGTGGCTCATCCCAGACTCGGGTTCGCGCTCCACCCCCCGCGCTGTTGTGTCGACCGCGGCCTCACGTTGTGGGGGGAGACTGCCAGTAGGAAGCAGCGCCCTATCCACCATATCATCCTCCGTTTGCAAGTCGCGCAGGGTCTCATCCACACTCCGCGGTGTCGTGGAGAGCGACAAGGTGAGCGTCTTAAGAAAGGCGTTAATTTCATTCTCAAAGTTGAGGACACGGTTCAGACTTTCCATGGACCGCTCTGCCTGCTTGATGAGATCGACGACACTATACACCGTCGGAAAGGGTAATTTACTGGTATCAGTTGTATCGTAAGAATAGGGAGCAGTAGGTGACGTGGAAACACTTGTTTGATCCTCGCTTACCGCATGCATCCCAACAGGAAAGCCTGTTGGTGAAGCAAACGCCGTGGAATGCGCACTATTTGGCACTGATTCCTCACCCACTTGGTCCAACGCTCGTTGTTGACGGAGTGTCGCCAAGGTCTGCCCCACCTGAAATTGCTGCGTTGAAATACGACCAATACGGTCAACAAAGGTAACAGCCCCTGCAGGAAACGTTACGGAAATTCGCTTAAGAAGTTCCTCCATGCTCTGCTTAATTGCCACAATAATGGCTTTACTCCGACGCATCTTCATGTTTTGTATGTCGTATAGTCGAATATGTTGCAAAGAGAGGTAGAGAATATTCTTCCGCTCGTGTAACGCATTCATAAGCTCTTGAGCTGCCTCCGCCACCACACCCTTCACGGAGGAAAAACGACCCACTAGCTGTTGAAAGTTATTTTCCACCTGCTTCAGTTTGAAGCGAATACTTGGCTCCTTGGATATCTGCACATCCACGCCCCTCGCCCCACCCGCACCTGCGGCAGCGCCAGTATGCGCGCAGCTCACGACAAGCTCCCTCACATCGTTAATAAGTGTGCGGGAGTGCCGTAGCTGATCACTAAGGGAATCCATCGTCTGCCGAAAGGTCGCTCTGGTGAGAGTCATACGATCTTGCAAATCAATTTCATTCGTAACCTTTTCGTAGGCGTCTTTGCACTGGCGATGCAAGTCTTTATTAACCTGCGCAAAAAGCAACCCCATTTGGTCCTCCAAACCTGTTGCTTGTAGCTGTAGCGCCGCGTTTTGAGTTTCCAGCAGGTTCACAGCCCGGCTGTGACTCATGGCGGCTTTACCGACGTCATCCAACATGCGTTGCAACCGGACCCGCTCTTTTTCCGCCTCGGCAAACTGCGTCTTGACTTCCATCAGCTCGCGACGCAGCACTCGGATCTCTGTGAAGTGAAAATTTTCGTCCGCGTGCTCCTCGGCAAAGACCACCGCAAAGAGGCACCCAAGAAGGCGCCCCAACGCCGACGTTCGACGAAACAACTTGGACGACAGTAACAACGCATCTGTCACGGGCAGCTTGGAGGGCATCTCGTCCTCAATCTTAAAGATAATGTCCTTGAAGGCAACGACGTCGTACACGGAGCAGGCAACCTCCTTCATCGCCGCCCGAATCATATCTCGCAACCTGCAAAGGTCCTGATATTGTTCGCTGGCCAGCTCCTCGAGGTGTCGGTCAGTGTCAGCACAGTCCCACGGAAACGAGGTCTCCGTCTGCACTGCCTTGCTCGCCGTCGTGCGACGGCGAAACGAAGACATCGGTCTCTGCATTGTTTTCTAAAAAAATAAAATAAGGCAAACCGAACAAACGTCTCTATGACCCGCCGACCCTTGTATGCCATCAACAAATCCGACATGCATTTCACAAGAATAAAATATACAGCAACACGAGATAGCAAGAAAAAAAAAAAGAACAAATAAATAAAGAATAAAAAGAAGTATTTCCTCCTTGGCGCAAAACAACAACAACACAATCAAATGGCAGTGCACCATCTTTTCCACACACACACACAACAAAAAAAAAAAGGAGGGGGGGGGCGAAAGGCAAATGCATGTGTCACTGCACTGTACATGGGGTCAGCACCTGCCTTCTGTAACCTGGCTGATCCCAGCCAACGCACTTGCTGGGTCCCAAAAGAGACTATTATCAACGGCTACAGAAACTAGACGCCTACCTTCAGCGCACTGCAACAGAATACCAAACGTATTTGCCGTTGGTGCTACGTGGTTGGTTTTCATATCCTCCAAAACTTCATACATGGTCGTATCATCTTGAGATACAAAGATCCGCAAAAGTGTATTATATACCAAGATAGACGGTGGAACACATTTCATGCGAAAATCAGCAAAAAGCGTTTTGGCGTCAGCAACCCTCTTCTGAGCAAAAAACATTTCTAGCATGACACCATAGCATCCAGCATCCGCCTCCACGTCCGAATCTGTCTTTAAGGTTTTAAAAAGCCGCTCGAGTTTCTCAAACATTTGATGTCGCAAATAGTACTGTAAAGCAATGAAGAAGCACTCAGTATCAGCCTTCGGCAGTGATTCTTCTTTAGGGTTCCTAAGCGACAAAAAGACTTCCTCCACGCGTGAGTCGTCTGCTTCCAAGTATACCCGCATTAATTCATGATAGTGTTGAATCATAACGGGAATGTTACGGTTCCGCATTGACGCCAATAATTGTGTGGCTGCCGCAGTGTCACGCTTCTCGCGGTAAGCCCGCAGTACACAGCAATACGTTTCCGCGTTAGGTGTCACCTGAAAATATGATAAATACATAGAGGAGAACAATTTCTCCACCTCATCGTGTCTCTGCATGCAAAGATAACCACGGAGCATTATATTGTATGTTTCTACATCGGGGCGTACATTAAAGGCATTGACGCCAAGCTGCATCTCTTGTACAATATCTATCATTTCCGCAGCTCCTAGTGAGGCGAGGACATTAAGGTAGACGTTAAACAGGGTCACATCAATCATCACACCATTTTTTTTGGCGTCTTCAAGTATTTGAAGCGCTAACACCTTGTCTCCATTGGCTTCACATATCGATTCCATGAGAATTGCTATACCATGGTCAGGCACAAGGCCTTCATGTTGTAGCTTGTGGTAGAAGAGACCATATTTTGGCGCCAAGCCAAGTTCAAGGCAGGCACGCAGAATGATGCGATAGGTATCAAGGTTGGGTCGAATTTGACGCGCTGCAATGCGTGCAGACGATCTCACGTCCTCCATACCCATCATCTCCTGAAGAGTCACCGGTGCCTCACCGACAGACATGGTGCCGCTACCAAGCATGTCTCTCTGTGCAACTACTGAGTCGCCCACAGCCTGCGACATCGCCAACTGCCTCTTCTTTGCCTGGCGCTTGAGCTGCAACTCAATTTCGTCCTTTGCCTCATTGTACCGCTCTTGCATGGTTCGGTAGATCTCAAACACTCGATAATCACCGCACTTTAGTAGAACAGTCATAAGTTGATTAAAAGAAAAGGTGTTCGGTCTCACATTCATGGAGCCCATTTCGGAGAACAGGGTAAGTGCAAGCTCTGCAATGGACCTCCGGCCGCGCTTTCGCTGCTCAAACGTACGCTGCACATGTTTATAAGCGCCATAACCCATAACGTACTCTAGGCGTTGTTCGGCTAGGCAGAGTAGTGTGTTGTAAGTAACAACGTCGGGTACCATCCCATGTTTTTTTATTTCCTCAAAAAATTGAAATGCACGGTCGTAGTCACCGTGAATGTAGGCTGCCTTGCTCAGTGTGTTGTACGTTCTAATTGTGGGCTGAATCCCTTCCTTAACCATCTGCATAAATACGTGTAGTGTTTCATTGTAAGGGGCACTGTCCACCAACACACTTATCATGCAATTGTACGTGCTGACGTCAGGAGTCACGCCATGTTTTTTCATTTCCTCCATAAAATACGAGGCCTGCGCCACATCACGCACAGCAGCACAGAAGCCAAGAAGCGTATCATACGTGGGGGAATCGGGGACAATGTGCATCAGGTCTCGTAATTGCTTGTAGAAAAGAAAGGCACGCTGGTACTGACCTTTCCGCTCGCATGCACGGAATAAAAGTTGATATGTCGTGAGGTTTGGCCGCACACTACCGTTCTCCTTCATTGCCTCCTCCTTCATCTCGTCGTACAGCTTAAATACAAGGTCGTCGTGAAAGCAGACAACACGCTCCATAAGCAGGTTGTACGTGACAACGTTCAGGGGAATCGCCTCTGCATGCATGCGCTCCAGCACCGCGTTCACGAACACACGACTGTTTTTCTCACGATACTCCTTCAAGAGGGCGTTAAAACTCGCCGTGTACGGTGGACAGGCAGAGACGGTCTCGCGATCCTCATCCTTCTTAACAGCCTCTGCGTCTACGCAAGACATTTCTTTCCGTGCCCTCTGACGCACAAAGCGTGTCTCTGTACCATCAGGGCGCTTGATGATTACTTGCGCAGCCATTTTGGTCGAGGGTGGCATGGCCTCCCCTCCTGCGACGTGTACGACACAACGCACGTGTCACGCAGTCCGTTACTTTTTTTGTTTTTGGTTTCGTCGTAAAGTGCCCACAAACAAGAGACACAACAATAAAAAAAAAAAAAACAAATAATAAAAAATATTTTCAAAGGAAAAACATCAACAGTGCAAGTGTAGCAGCGAGGAAGAGTTCTGGTGACGCACCGCAACGCGACTGGTCCTCGCTCCCAATGTACATTTTCACCCGTGCATGCATGCGTGAAGCTCACAGCCTGTAGTGTGCCCAAGCGAGAACTTGGCTGTGCGCACAACGAACGAGGGAAAGAAGAAGAAAAAATCAGACACAATAATGCAAATAACCCACCTCACTCCTCACACACGACAGAGGAAATCTCTCCATTTCCATCCAGGAAAAGATATATATAAATCCAGGTTCCTTCCCATAGGTCGCGGGTAGCTCACACGATAGCGGAAAAAAAGGAGAGAGCAAACGGGTACATTTATTGGAGAAGACTACACAATGCGTTGCAGCTCAGCCGCAAAATGTAAGTGATTTTTCAGCATTTCTTCAAATGGAACTTCCCTCCTAGCTAGATCCTCCTCGCGTGTGAATACAAAGCTGCGACCGTCGGCGCTGAGGTGCCAATTGTGGGTCCGACCAATCTGTCTCACTTCCTCCTCCGAGTCCACCATAAGAATCCTCTGTGCCTTGTCTATAGAGAGTGTGTTGTAGGAGCGGGGAATGCACTCCGCCACCTCCTGCCGCACTGTGGATTCCAGCATTCCCACGATAGGAATATACTCATTGGAAGGGGCTTGATGACGTGAATTGAGGAGCTTCTTGTAGCTTCCCTCCATCAAGTAACGTTCAAGGAGAACAGCGAAACGAATGTACGTGTTTGTGCCGTGAATTTGGTTGGGTATTTTCTCCAGTTCTGAGTGAAATTGCGCAATGCGGTTGCGAACCAGCAGGCGCACCAAGTTGAGACCAAGGATAAGCAGGTATAACGGGGACTCAGGAAGCTCTGCGCTAGCAATGTCAGTGTAATACACATTAAGTTGGTTAAAGTAAAGCTCAAAACTGTCGAGGTCTCCGAGACGCGCACTCACTAAGACACCGTGCTCCAGCACTTCACGAGTGATCATGAGCTCCTCCGCACGCGTCCGGCTCTGCGCTGTGGGGTTAAGAAACGTCGGCAGCGAAATGAGTTTCCGCTTTATCTTCTCGAGAATGCTCTGGCATGCATAGTTGTTTTTGTGCTCGTATTCCGTCTTTAGCTTCAGAAATTCCTCTGCTACCTTGCGAACGGTGATACCAACATCGGTTTCTTCAGCCATGATCTGCAAGCTTCCAACCCTCTCCCTCTTCTTCTTTTTATTCCTTCTGCTCCTCTCTCCGTAGTTGTTTTCCCGCTTGTCACTCTGGCGCTGTTTCTTTGCTCGGTTAACGCTTATTTTCCTTGCTTTCTTTTAAGACTTCACAGACAAAGCGAAAAAGAACTAGTGTGAGTAAAACATAAACACACGCATACATCCTCATATGTGCAAACATGCCTACGCATTGTCACCTGCAAAACTCACTTTTGCTCATGCGTCAAACCACGTCATCGCCATTGTGATTGTCATCCGCCGCACGATGACGGCGGCACTGTCTCTGTTTTCCCAGCTCCTTCAGCCAAAAGGATTGGGAGGTCCGCCAAGCATCGCGTGATTAGGTGCTTTGACGTACAACACAGCATACAAAGCAATAATAATTAAAAAAAATAATAATATCAAAAATCAAGAGAACTCCACATCACCCTGGACACACACGCACTCACATATGCACGCAAAGGTAAAACATAAAAAAAAAAAGAATAACCCAAAAGGCAAACAACAATACTAACTAGGCACAAAAAAAATTTGTGAAGAGGGCACCACAAAGCGGTTAGTCAAAGACAAGCGTGGGACCACAGGCAAGAATTATACCAGCGCCCCTGCCCTCCACCTGGGTGCCACTTACAAGATGAGGCCTAGCAGCGCTGAGACTAGGAGAAGTGGAGTTTTGTCGACGCTTAGCGGGAGGGCCAATGAAAACTTGCCGTAACTGACTGCTGTCGCTCCTGCACCGACGTAGTGGGCATGACATGTCAGAGTCTGATGTCGAAGTAACCCTCGTCAACTCTACCGCCGCCGAAATATTTCCTCCAACATAGAGTTCATCACTACTCGATGCCTGGCTTTGACATCTCTGTACCCTCTTTCTCTGTTCTTCTTGTCGTCGTCGTCGTCGTACATAACATGGCTTGTCGTCATCATCGGCAAGGGCACGGTTCGGCGAATCCGCGTGGTCCCTGGATTCCAAGGCAACTTGAGACACAGGTGAAATGGTGTTGCCGCGCATTGGGACAGCAACTGTGTTGACGCGTGTACCACCCTTTTCTCGAAGAACCTGGGAGGCCTGGGACTGCGGCAACGGGGTTCCACGCGGCTTTCCCTTCTCTGTCTCCTTCGCTGGATTTACAGAGGCCACACACTGTAGGACGCTCGACACAACTTGGGGACTTCGACTCGCAAAACGCACCCGACGCGCCGGTTTACCACCCATTGCCGTGTCAATCGCAGCCAAAAGCTGTTGCGCCTTTGTGAGTGCATCAGCGGAGTCCACAGAGGATGTACTGGCGTGTGATATGGAAGAAACCGCGTCAACATCGATGGAGGCAGATGTATCCTTCTTTTGGGGTCTATCACTCTTCTCATTGTGGGTGTTACCAAGAGGTCCTGTGCTGTAGTGAGATAGTGGAGGAATGCGCCGTCTCTCATCAGTAATGTATGAAGATGACAAAGTCGCGTCCGCCTCATTGCCCGCCTTCTCACCAGTTTCTGGGCCTGCTATGCGAAGCCGCCACGGAGCCGACGACGAAAAGGACGAAGAGGAGAAACAGGCAGTGGTAGTGACGGGCTCAAATCGCTGGAGAAGCTGCTTCAGCTCTGTCTCTTTCTGCTGCACCTTCTCCTTCAGCTCCTGCTCATACACCTCCAATTCTCCTATGAGAGACTTGATGTGTTCTGTATTCTTCATTGCTAGCACGAAGTCACATGCACGGGGGCAAGAACGAGAGGACAGGCGCTGCAGCGTTCACCACACTTCAGTGGAAAACGCCAAAAATAGACCGTTAACCCACAAACACCACCACTAGCAAGATGACTATTACCCCCCACCCACCCCCACCCCCATTGGGGTGACATACATGTGCACACATGCACGTGTACGGATAAGTAACCAACCAACCAAACAAAAAGTTACAGGGAACCCCAAGACTCAAATTTATATTTGGCAACAAAAATACATACATCTTTGCATTCATGCGTATATAAACATATATGTGCAGCTAACTGCTTGCGCGTGTGAATACGTGTACTGAGCTTCCATGTAGGCAAAGGACGCAAAACCAAGCACACATACACACGGATAAACAAACAGGCAAACACAATTCCGTTTCGCTCGCCCTCATCAGCAAAACAAAACAAAAGAGTCGCCAGATGTGCATAACCAAAAAGAAGAGGAAAAAAAAAAATTAATTAAATAACAGGAAACAAAAAAAAGAAAAAAAAACTATGCCTATTCAATATCAATAATATGATATCTTCTGCCTCCACCTCTTGCGTTCCAAATGTCTCAAGGCGGACACTCTAAGAAATGCTTCGTATTTCCTTTTTTCCTCTTCTGACAAATATTGTCGAATGTACGGCGGTTTATTTTCAGATGGCATTGCATGCGGAACAACAGTAGGCTCCTTTCCAACAGAGGCAGCAACAACATAATCCAGTTTATTTGGCAACGTAGAGAGAGATCCTCTGTTAGTGTGTTCGTCATGTTCATCACTA